>NW_027671894.1:600000-773000 GCF_964165515.1 Mesoplodon bidens
TCTTTACAGGTGGCAGCCTGGCAACTCCTGCCGAAAGTCCAGCAGAGCCCCACTCACATCGGGCCACCCACAAAGCCGTGGACCCTCACACCCTCCCACCAGCACAGCCCCGAGACTGCTGACGGGGCAGAGAATATGGAGTCAGGCACAGCTGCTGGGGCTATTGCTGCCTGGAGTGCTGTTTATATTATCCTCAACACAGGCACACCTGGGGAGGTCTTGCCGGCAGGGTCAGGCTGCCCAGGTCAGCTAATCCTCAGCCCTCAGGGAATCACATTGCAGAAAATGGACCTCGCTAAGTCAGAATATTCGCCAAGGAAAAAAAGGACACAATGCCATTTGCAGCACCGTAGATGAGTCTCGAGGTAATCACGTGACTTGGAGTAAGTCAGAAAGTGAAAGACACATATCATATCATATCACTTATAGGTGTTACCTATAAAATGATACCAGGGCAGATATTTCCACGGAGAAGGGCAATCACAGTTTCATTAAACAAACTTATGGTTCACCAAAGGAAAGGTGTGAGCATTGAATTCATTACGATATTGGGGTTAAGAGACATATACAAACACAGTAGACGTATATAATCACCAAAAACCTACGGAGTACCAAGAGAAGACTACTCAACATTCTGTCATAACGTACATGGGAAAAGGATCCCAGGAAGAACAGACATATGTATATGTGTAAAAGAACCACCTCTTGCACACGTACAACATGCTAAACGTTGTACTCAAACTTGCTGTAATAAAAAATAAAAAATTAAATTAAAAACACGAACAAGAAGTAGTGAGACAAACTTGAGGGGCTTTCTCCTGGCACATTCCGTTCTACATTCCAATCTAGAACGCGACTTCCATTGAGGCTCTGCTACCCTAGTAACCAGATTTGGTAAGGGAGAACTGATGCGACCTTGTGGCCGTTTCACACAACAGCAGCTTTAATGCCATTGCTAATGGTCAGTGGATATTCCAAATCATTACAGGCCTGTAAATGACACCTGCCCTGAAAACAAATCCTGGGGTCATATATCGACCAAAAAATTCAAAAGACGTCCATATTTCAAAACGACAGTTTCAAGAGGCATATTTAACGCACATTAGTGTTCTGCTTCTTTTGCTTTCTTTCTTTCTTTGTTAAAAAAACGGGAATGGAAAAAGGCAACCCTCAGAATGGGCGAAAACGTTCACAAACGAATCAATGGACAAAGGTTTAATCTCCAATATATATAAACAGCTCATGCAGCTTAATATTAATAAAACAAACAACCCAATACAAAAATGGGCAGAAGATCTAAATAGACGTTTCTTCAAAGAAGACCCAGAAATGGCCAAGACGCACATGAAAAGCTGCTCAACATCACTAATTATTAGAGAAATGCAAATCAAAACTACAATGAGGTAAGACCTCACACCTGTTAGAATCGGCATCATCAGATAATCTACAAACAAAAAATTCTGGGGAGGTTGTGGACAAAAGGAACCCTCTTCCGCTATTGGAGGGAATGTAAATTGATACAGTCACTATGGAGAACAGTATGGAGGTTCCTTTAAAAAACTAAAGAGAATTACCATAGGATCCAGCAATCCCACTTCTGGGCATATACCCAGAGTAAACCATAAATCACAAAGACACATTCACCACAATGTTCATTGCAGCACTATTTACAATAGCCAGGTAATGGAAGCAACATAAATGCCCACAGACAGACGAAAGGATAAAGATGTGGTACATATATAAAATGTGATATTACTCAGCCATAAAAAGGAATGAAACTGGGTCATTTGTAGAGAAGTTGATGGATCTAGAGACTGTCATACAGAGTGAAGTAAGTCAGAAAGAGAAAAACAAATATTGTATATTAATGCCTATATGTGGAACCTAGAAAAATGGTACAGATGAACTGGTTTGCAGGGAATAAATAGAGACACTGAAGTAGAGAAGAAACGTATGGACACAAAGTGGGGGAAGCCATGGGGTGGAGGTGGTGGGATGAGTTGGGAGATTGGGATTGACCCGTATACATGTATATGCATAAAATAGATAACTAATAATAACCTACTGTATAAAAAAAATAAATAAAATTAAATTTCAAAATTTTTAAAAATAAAATGTAAAAATAAAACAGAAAAAAATTTCTTCCATTCACACTGATGTATTTATAAGAATGAATTATTTCCATGCTTATATCCATAAATACATAAAAGAGGAATAAAATCTAACTTGAACCAAAAAAGAAAAAAAAAACTGAACCTAACAGTTATACAGAGGAAAACACTACCAAGGCACTTGCTCCAGTGGTAACCAATACTGAAATTGGTCACAGGTGGGGAATCATCCACCATACAGCCAGCAGCCCCGCCCGCTCACGCAAGGAGCGTCCTTATTGCAAAGCTGGGGGACCGTGCCGAGGCCTCTGTGAGTAAACGTGAGCTGAGCCCCAGGCCAGCTGCTGCTGAACTGTTCCCACCCATCCCCGGTGAAACACCTGAATATGTACAAGGGATTGAAAGCCTAGAGGAAGGGCCGTGGAGCCACACCAGCGACAGCACGCAGGCCAACTTGGTGCCTGCAGGTCAGCCAGGATGGTCCTGGCCATGGGCGCTCTTCTGGAAGATTTCCATTGCCCTGCCTGAGATACCCCTCCTGTCCCGGCCCACACTCCTTTTTTTCCTTCCTCACCTCAGCCCGGAGAGATATTCCAGTGGAAGTTATGGGTGACACATCCTCTTCTTTACAGGTGGCAGCCTGGCAACTCCTGCCGAAAGTCCAGCAGAGCCCCACTCACACCGGGCCACCCACAAAGCCGTGGACCATCACACCCTCCCACCAGCACAGCCCCGAGACTGCTGACGGGGCAGAGAATATGGAGTCAGGCACAGCTGCAGGGGCTATTGCTGCCTGGAGTGCTGTTTATATTGACCTCAACTCAGGCACACCTGGGGAGGGCATGCCGGCAGGGTCAGGCTACCCAGGTCAGCTAATCCTCAGCCCTCAGGGAATCACATTGCAGAAAATGGATCTCGCTAAGACAGAATATTCGCCAAGGAAAAAAAGGACACAATGCCATTTGCAGCACCGTAGATGAGTCTAGAGGTAATCATGTGACTTGGAGTAAGTCAGAAAGTGAAAGACACATATCATATCATATCACTTATAGGTGTTACCTATAAATTGATACCAGGGCACATATTTCCACGGAGAAGGACAATCACAGATTCATTAAACAAACTTATGGTTCACCAAAGGAAAGTTGTGAGGATTGAATTCATTACGATATTGGGGTTAACAGACATATACAAACACAGTAGACGTATATAATCACCAAAGACCTACGGAGTACCAAGAGAAGACTACTCAACATTCTGTCATAACGTACATGGGAAAAGGATCCCAGGAAGAACAGACATATGTATATGTGTAAAAGAACCACCTCTTGCACACCTACAACAAGCTAAACGTTGTACTCAAACTTGCTGTAATAAAAAATAAAAAATTAAGTTAAAAACACGAACAAGAAGTAGTGAGAGAAACTTGAGGGGCTTTCTCCTGGCACATTCCGTTCTACATTCCAATCTAGAACGCGACTTCCATTGAGGCTCTGCTGCCCTAGTAACCAGATTTGGTAAGGGAGAACTGCTGCCACCTTGTGGCCGTTTCACACAACAGCAGCTTTAATCCCAGCGCTAATGGTCAGAGGATATTCCAAATCATTACAGGCCTGTAAATGACACCTGCCCTGAAAACAAATCCTGGGGTCATATATCGACAAAAAATTCAAAAGACGTCCATATTTCAAAACGACAGTTTCAAGAGGCATATTTCACACACATTAGTGTTCTGCTTCTTTTGCTTTCTTTCTGTCTTTGTTAAAAAAACGGGAATGGAAAAAGGCAACCCTCAGAATGGGCGAAAACGTTCACAAACGAATCAATGGACAAAGGTTTAATCTCCAATATATATAAACAGCTCATGCAGCTTAATATTAATAAAACAAACAACCCAATACAAAAATGTGCAGAAGATCTAAAGAGACGTTTCTTCAAAGAAGACACAGAGATGGCCAAGACGCACATGAAAAGCTGCTCAACATCACTAATTATTAGAGAAATGCAAATCAAAACTACAATGAGGTAAGACCTCACACCTGTTAGAATCGGCATCAACAGATAATCTACAAACAACAAATTCTGGGGAGGCTGTGGACAAAAGGAACCCTCTTCCGCTATTGGTGGGTTTGTAAATTGATACAGTCACTATGGAGAACAGTATGGAGGTTCCTTTAAAAAACTAAAAAGAGAATTACCATAGGATCCAGCAATCCCACTTCTGGGCATATACCAAGAGAAACCCAGAAATCACAAAGACACATTTACCACAATGTTCATTGTAGCACTATTTACAATAGCCAGGTAATGGAAGCAACCAAATGGCCACAGACAGACGAATGGATAAAGATGTGGTACATATATAAAATGGAATATTACTCAGCCATAAAAAGGAATGAAACTGGGTCTTTTGTAGAGAAGTTGATGGATCTAGAGACTGTCATACAGAGTGAAGTAAGTCAGAAAGAGAAAAACAAATATTGTATATTAATGCCTATATGTGGAACCTAGAAAAATGGTACAGATGAACTGGTTTGCAGGGCAGAAATAGAGACACAGATGTAGAGAACAAACGTATGGACACACAGTGGGGGAAGCCCTGGGGTGGTGGTGGTGGGATGAGTTGGGAGATTGGGATTGACCTGTATACATGTATATGCATAAAATAGATAACTAATAATAACCTACTGTATAAAAAAATAAATAAAATTAAATTTCAAAATTGTTAAAAATAAAATGTAAAAATAAAACAGAAAAAATGTTCTTCCATTCACACTGATGTATTTATAAGAATGAATTATTTCCATGCTTATATCTATAAATACATAAAAGAGGAATACAATCTAACTTAAACCAAAAAAGAAAAAATAGAAACTGAACCTAACAGTTATACAGTGGAAAACACTACCAAGGCACTTGCTCCAGTGGTAAACAATTCTGAAATTGGTCAGAGGTGGGGAATCATCTCCCATACAGCCAGCAGCCCCGCCCGCCCACGCAAGGAGCGTCCTTATTGCAAAGCTGGGGGACCGTGCCGAGGCCTCTGTGAGTAAACGTGAGCTGAGCCCCAGGCCAGCTGCTGCTGAACTGTTCCCACCCTTCCCAGGTGAAACACCTGAATATGTACAAGGGCTTGAAAGCCTAGAGGAAGGGCCGTGGAGCCACACCAGCGACAGCACGCAGGCCAACTTGGTGCCTGCAGGTCAGCCAGGATGGTCCTGGCCACGGGCGCTCTTCTGGAAGCTTTCCATTGTCCTGCCTGAGATACCCCTCCTGTCCCGGCCCCCACTCCTTTTTTTCCTTCCTCACCTCAGCCCGGAGAGATATTCCAGTGGAACTTATGGGTGACACATCCTCTTCTTTACAGGTGGCAGCCTGGCAACTCCTGCCGAAAGTCCAGCAGAGCCCCACTCACACCGGGCCACCCACAATGCCGTGGACCCTCACACCCTCCCACCAGCACAGCCCCGAGACTGCTGACGGGGCAGAGAATATGGAGTCAGGCACAGCTGCAGGGGCTATTGCTGCCTGGAGTGCTGTTTATATTGACCTCAACCCAGGCACTCCTGTGGTGGGCTTGCCGGCAGGGTCAGGCTGCCCAGGTCAGCTAATCCTCAGCCCTCAGGGAATCACATTGCAGAAAATGGACCTTGCTAAGACAGAATATTCGCCAAGGAAAAAAAGGACACAATGCCATTTGCAGCACCGTAGATGAGTCTCGAGGTAATCACGTGAGTTGGAGTAAGTCAGAAAGTGAAAGACACATATCATATCATATCACTTATAGGAGTTACCTATAAATTGATACCAGGGCAGATATTTCCACGGAGAAGGGCAATCACAGATTCATTAAACAAATTTATGGTTCACCAAAGGAAAGGTGTGAGGATAGAATTCATTACGATATTGGGGTTAACAGACATATACAAACACAGTAGACGTATATAATCACCAAAGACCTACGGAGTACCAAGAGACGACTACTCAACATTCTGTCATAATGTACATGGGAAAAGGATCCCAGGAAGAACAGACATATGTATATGTGTAAAAGAACCACCTCTTGCACACCTACAGCGAGCTAAACGTTGTACTCAAACTTGCTGTAATAAAAAATAAAAAATTAAATTAAAAACACGAACAAGAATTAGTGAGACAAACTTGAGGGGCTTTCTACTGCCACATTCCGTTCTACATTCCAATCTAGAACGTGACTTCCATTGAGGCTCTGCTGCCCTAGTAACCAGATTTGGTAAGGGAGAACTGCTGCCACCTTGTGGCCGTTTCACACAACAGCAGCTTTAATCCCAGCGCTAATGGTCAGAGGATATTCCAAATCATTACAGGCCTGTAAATGACACCTGCCCTGAAAACAAATCCTGGGGTCATATATCGACAAAAAATTCAAAAGTCGTCCATATTTCAAAACGACAGTTTCAAGAGGCATATTTCACACACATTAGTGTTCTGCTTCTTTTGCTTTATTTCTTTCTTTGTTAAAAATACGGGAATGGAAAAAGGCAACCCTCAGAATGGGCGAAAACGTTCACAAACGAATCAATGGACAAAGGTTTAATCTCCAATATATATAAACAGCTCATGCAGCTTAATATTAATAAAACAAACAACCCAATACAAAAATGGGCAGAAGATCTAAATAGACGTTTCTTCAAAGAAGACACAGAGGTGGCCAAGACGCAGATGAAAAGCTGCTCAACATCACTAATTATTAGAGAAATGCAAATCAAAACTACAATGAGGTAAGACCTCACACCTGTTAGAATCGGCATCATCAGATAATCTACAAACAACAAATTCTGGGGAGGCTGTGGACAAAAGGAACCCTCTTCCGCTATTGGTGGGAATGTAAATTGATTCAGTCACTATGGAGAACAGTATGGAGGTTCCTTTAAAAAACTAAAAAGAGAATTACCATAGGATCCAGCAATCCCACTTCTGGGCATATACCCAGAGAAAAACAGAAATCACAAAGACACATTTACCACAATGTTCATTGTAGCACTATTTACAATAGCCAGGTAATGGAAGCAACCTAAATGCCCACAGACAGACGAATGGATAAAGATGTGGTACATATATAAAATGGAATATTACTCAGTCATAAAAAGGAATGAAACTGGGTCATTTGTAGAGAAGTTGATGGATCTAGAGACTGTCATACAGAGTGAAGTAAGTCAGAAAGAGAAAAACAAATATTGTATATTAATGCCTATATGTGGAACCTAGAAAAATGGTACAGATGAACTGGTTTACAGGGCAGAAATAGAGACACAGATGTAGAGAACAAACGTATGGACACAAAGTGGGGGAAGCCATGGGGTGGTGGTGGTGGGATGAGTTGGGAGATTGGGTTTGACCTGTATACATGTATATGCATAAAATAGATAACTAATAATAACCTACTGTATAAAAAAATATATAAAATTAAATTTCAAAATTCTTAAAAATAAAATGTGAAAATAAAACCGAAAAAATGTTCTTCCATTCACACTGATGTATTTATAAGAGTGAATTATTTCCATGCTTATATCTATAAATACATAAAAGAGGAATAAAATCTAACTTGAAACAAAAAAGAAAAAAAAAAAACTGAACCTAACAGTTATACAGAGGAGAACACTACCAAGGCACTTGCTCCAGTGGTAAACAATTCTGAAATTGGTCAGAGGTGGGGAATCATCTCCCATACAGCCAGCAGCCCCGCCCGCCCACGCAAGGAGCGTCCTTATTGCAAAGCTGGGGGACCGTGCCGAGGCCTCTGTGAGTAAACGTGAGCTGAGCCCCAGGCCAGATGCTGCTGAACTGTTCCCACCCTTCCCAGGTGAAACACCTGAATATGTACAAGGGCTTGAAAGCCTAGAGGAAGGGCCGTGGAGCCACACCAGCGACAGCACGCAGGCCAACTTGGTGCCTGCAGGTCAGCCAGGATGGTCCTGGCCACGGGCACTCTTCTGGAAGCTTTCCATTGCCCTGCCTGAGATACCCCTCCTGTCCCGGACCCCACTCCTTTTTTTCCTTCCTCACCTCAGCCCGGAGAGATATTCCAGTGGAAGTTATGGGTGACACATCCTCTTCTTTACAGGTGGCAGCCTGGCAACTCCTGCCGAAAGTCCAGCAGAGCCCCACTCACACCGGGCCACCCACAATGCCGTGGACCCTCACACCCTCCCACCAGCACAGCCCCGAGACTGCTGACGGGGCAGAGAATATGGAGTCAGGCACAGCTGCAGGGGCTATTGCTGCCTGGAGTGCTGTTTATATTGACCTCAACCCAGGCACACCTGGGGAGGGCTTGCCGGCAGGATCAGGCTGCCCAGGTCAGCTAATCCTCCGCCATTAGGGAATCACATTGCAGAAAATGGACCTCGCTAAGACAGAATATTCGCCAAGGGACAAAAGGACACAATGCCATTTGCAGCACCGTACATGAGTCTCGAGGTAATCACGTGACTTGGAGTAAGTCAGAAAGTGAAAGACACATATCATATCATATCACTTATAGGAGTTACCTATAAATTGATACCAGGGCAGATATTTCCACGGAGAAGGGCAATCACAGATTCATTAAACAAACTTATGGTTTACCAAAGGAAAGGTGTGAGGATAGAATTCATTACGATATTGGGGTTAAGAGACATATACAAACACAGTAGACGTATATAATGACCAAAGACCTATGGAGTACCAAGAGACGAATACTCAACATTCTGTCATAATGTACATGGGAAAAGGATCCCAGGAAGAACAGACATATGTATATGTGTAAGAGAACCACCTCTTGCACACCTACCACAAGCTAAACGTTGTACTCAAACTTGCTGTAATAAAAAATAAAACATTATTAGGGCTTCCCTGGTGGCGCAGTGGTTGAGAGTCCGCCTGCCGATGCAGGGGACACTGGTTCGTGCCCCTATCCCGGAGGATCCCGCATGCCGCGCAGCGGCTGGGCCCTCGAACCTTGGCCGTGGAGCCTGTGTGTCCGGAGCCTGTGCTCCACAACGGGAGAGGCCGCAGCAGTGAGAGGCCCGTGTACAGCAAAAAAAAAAAATAATAAATAATAAAAAATTAAAAATTAAAAATTATATTAAAAACACGAACAAGAAGTAGTGAGACAAACTTGAGGGGCTTTCTCCTGGCACATTCCGTTCTACATTCCAATCTAGAACACGACTTCCATTGAGGCTCTGCTGCCCTAGTAACCAGATTTGGTAAGGGAGAACTGCTGCCACCTTGTGGCCGTTTCACACAACTGCAGCTTTAATGCCAGCGCTAATGGTCAGTGGATATTCCAAATCATTACAGGCCTGTAAATGACACCTGCCCTGAAAACAAATCCTGGGGTCATATATCGACCAAAAAATTCCAAAGACGTCCATATTTCAAAACGACAGTTTCAAGAGGCATATTTCACGCACATTAGTGTTCTGCTTCTTTTGCTTTCTTTCTTTCTTTGTTAAAAAAACGGGAATGGAAAAACGCAACCCTCAGAATGGGCGAAAACGTTCACAAACGAATCAATGGACAAAGGTTTAATCTCCAATATATATAAACAGCTCATGCAGCTTAATATTAATAAAACAAACAACCCAATACAAAAATGGGCCGAAGATCTAAAGAGACGTTTCTTCAAAGAAGACACAGAGATGGCCAAGACGCACATGAAAAGCTGCTCAACATCACTAATTATTAGAGAAATGCAAATCAAAACTACAATGAGGTAAGACCTCACACCTGTTAGAATCGGCATCATCAGATAATCTACAAACAACAAATTCTGGGGAGGGTGTGGACAAAAGGAACCCTCTTCCGCTCTTGGTGGGAATGTAAATTGATACAGTCACTATGGAGAACAGTATGGATGTTCCTTTAAAAAACTAAAAAGAGAATTACCATAGGATCCAGCAATCCCACTTCTGGGCATATACCCAGAGAAAACCATAAATCACAAAGACACATTCACCACAATGTTCATTGCAGCACTATTTACAATAGCCAGGTAATGGAAGCAACCTAAATGCCCACAGACAGACGAAAGGATAAAGATGTGGTACATATATAAAATGGAATATTACTCAGCCATAAAAGGGAATGAAACTGGGTCATATGTAGAGAAGTTGATGGATCTAGAGACTGTCATACAGAGTGAAGTAAGTCAGAAAGAGAAAAACAAATATTGTATATTAATGCCTATATGTGGAACCTAGAAAAATGCTACAGATGAACTGGTTTGCAGGGCAGAAATAGAGACACAGAGGTAGAGAACAAACGTATGGACACAAAGTGGGGGAAGCCATGGGGTGGTGGTGGTGGGATGAGTTGGGAGATTGGGATTGACCTGTATACATGTATATGCATAAAATAGATAACTAATAATAACCTACTGTATAAAAAAATAAATAAAATTAAATTTCAAAATTGTTAAAAATAAAATGTAAAAATAAAACAGAAAAAATGTTCTTCCATTCACACTGATGTATTTATAAGAATGAATTATTTCCATGCTTATATCTATAAATACATAAAAGAGGAATACAATCTAACTTAAACCAAAAAAGAAAAAAAGAAACTGAACCTAACAGTTATACAGTGGAAAACACTACCAAGGCACTTGCTCCAGTGGTAAACAATTCTGAAATTGGTCAGAGGTGGGGAATCATCTCCCATACAGCCAGCAGCCCCGCCCGCCCACGCAAGGAGCGTCCTTATTGCAAAGCTGGGGGACCGTGCCGAGGCCTCTGTGAGTAAACGTGAGCTGAGCCCCAGGCCAGCTGCTGCTGAACTGTTCCCACCCTTCCCAGGTGAAACACCTGAATATGTACAAGGGCTTGAAAGCCTAGAGGAAGGGCCGTGGAGCCACACCAGCGACAGCACGCAGGCCAACTTGGTGCCTGCAGGTCAGCCAGGATGGTCCTGGCCACGGGCGCTCTTCTGGAAGCTTTCCATTGTCCTGCCTGAGATACCCCTCCTGTCCCGGCCCCCACTCCTTTTTTTCCTTCCTCACCTCAGCCCGGAGAGATATTCCAGTGGAACTTATGGGTGACACATCCTCTTCTTTACAGGTGGCAGCCTGGCAACTCCTGCCGAAAGTCCAGCAGAGCCCCACTCACACCGGGCCACCCACAATGCCGTGGACCCTCACACCCTCCCACCAGCACAGCCCCGAGACTGCTGACGGGGCAGAGAATATGGAGTCAGGCACAGCTGCAGGGGCTATTGCTGCCTGGAGTGCTGTTTATATTGACCTCAACCCAGGCACTCCTGGGGTGGGCTTGCCGGCAGGGTCAGGCTGCCCAGGTCAGCTAATCCTCAGCCCTCAGGGAATCACATTGCAGAAAATGGACCTCGCTAAGACACAATATTCGCCAAGGAAAAAAAGGACACAATGCCATTTGCAGCACCGTAGATGAGTCTCGAGGTAATCACGTGAGTTGGAGTAAGTCAGAAAGTGAAAGACACATATCATATCATATCACTTATAGGAGTTACCTATAAATTGATACCAGGGCAGATATTTCCACGGAGAAGGGCAATCACAGATTCATTAAACAAATTTATGGTTCACCAAAGGAAAGGTGTGAGGATAGAATTCATTACGATATTGGGGTTAACAGACATATACAAACACAGTAGACGTATATAATCACCAAAGACCTACGGAGTACCAAGAGACGACTACTCAACATTCTGTCATAATGTACATGGGAAAAGGATCCCAGGAAGAACAGACATATGTATATGTGTAAAAGAACCACCTCTTGCACACCTACAGCGAGCTAAACGTTGTACTCAAACTTGCTGTAATAAAAAATAAAAAATTAAATTAAAAACACGAACAAGAATTAGTGAGACAAACTTGAGGGGCTTTCTACTGCCACATTCCGTTCTACATTCCAATCTAGAACGCGACTTCCATTGAGGCTCTGCTGCCCTAGTAACCAGATTTGGTAAGGGAGAACTGCTGCCACCTTGTGGCCGTTTCACACAACAGCAGCTTTAATCCCAGCGCTAATGGTCAGAGGATATTCCAAATCATTACAGGCCTGTAAATGACACCTGCCCTGAAAACAAATCCTGGGGTCATATATCGACAAAAAATTCAAAAGTCGTCCATATTTCAAAACGACAGTTTCAAGAGGCATATTTCACACACATTAGTGTTCTGCTTCTTTTGCTTTATTTCTTTCTTTGTTAAAAATACGGGAATGGAAAAAGGCAACCCTCAGAATGGGCGAAAACGTTCACAAACGAATCAATGGACAAAGGTTTAATCTCCAATATATATAAACAGCTCATGCAGCTTAATATTAATAAAACAAACAACCCAATACAAAAATGGGCAGAAGATCTAAATAGACGTTTCTTCAAAGAAGACACAGAGGTGGCCAAGACGCAGATGAAAAGCTGCTCAACATCACTAATTATTAGAGAAATGCAAATCAAAACTACAATGAGGTAAGACCTCACACCTGTTAGAATCGGCATCATCAGATAATCTACAAACAACAAATTCTGGGGAGGCTGTGGACAAAAGGAACCCTCTTCCGCTATTGGTGGGAATGTAAATTGATTCAGTCACTATGGAGAACAGTATGGAGGTTCCTTTAAAAAACTAAAAAGAGAATTACCATAGGATCCAGCAATCCCACTTCTGGGCATATACCCAGAGAAAAACAGAAATCACAAAGACACATTTACCACAATGTTCATTGTAGCACTATTTACAATAGCCAGGTAATGGAAGCAACCTAAATGCCCACAGACAGACGAATGGATAAAGATGTGGTACATATATAAAATGGAATATTACTCAGCCATAAAAAGGAATGAAACTGGGTCATTTGTAGAGAAGTTGATGGATCTAGAGACTGTCATACAGAGTGAAGTAAGTCAGAAAGAGAAAAACAAATATTGTATATTAATGCCTATATGTGGAACCTAGAAAAATGGTACAGATGAACTGGTTTACAGGGCAGAAATAGAGACACAGATGTAGAGAACAAACGTATGGACACAAAGTGGGGGAAGCCATGGGGTGGTGGTGGTGGGATGAGTTGGGAGATTGGGTTTGACCTGTATACATGTATATGCATAAAATAGATAACTAATAATAACCTACTGTATAAAAAAATATATAAAATTAAATTTCAAAATTCTTAAAAATAAAATGTGAAAATAAAACCGAAAAAATGTTCTTCCATTCACACTGATGTATTTATAAGAGTGAATTATTTCCATGCTTATATCTATAAATACATAAAAGAGGAATAAAATCTAACTTGAAACAAAAAAGAAAAAAAAAAAACTGAACCTAACAGTTATACAGAGGAGAACACTACCAAGGCACTTGCTCCAGTGGTAAACAATTCTGAAATTGGTCAGAGGTGGGGAATCATCTCCCATACAGCCAGCAGCCCCGCCCGCCCACGCAAGGAGCGTCCTTATTGCAAAGCTGGGGGACCGTGCCGAGGCCTCTGTGAGTAAACGTGAGCTGAGCCCCAGGCCAGCTGCTGCTGAACTGTTCCCACCCTTCCCAGGTGAAACACCTGAATATGTACAAGGGCTTGAAAGCCTAGAGGAAGGGCCGTGGAGCCACACCAGCGACAGCACGCAGGCCAACTTGGTGCCTGCAGGTCAGCCAGGATGGTCCTGGCCACGGGCGCTCTTCTGGAAGCTTTCCATTGTCCTGCCTGAGATACCCCTCCTGTCCCGGCCCCCACTCCTTTTTTTCCTTCCTCACCTCAGCCCGGAGAGATATTCCAGTGGAAGTTATGGGTGACACATCCTCTTCTTTACAGGTGGCAGCCTGGCAACTCCTGCCGAAAGTCCAGCAGAGCCCCACTCACACCGGGCCACCCACAATGCCGTGGACCCTCACACCCTCCCACCAGCACAGCCCCGAGACTGCTGACGGGGCAGAGAATATGGAGTCAGGCACAGCTGCAGGGGCTATTGCTGCCTGGAGTGCTGTTTATATTGACCTCAACCCAGGCACACCTGGGGAGGGCTTGCCGGCAGGATCAGGCTGCCCAGGTCAGCTAATCCTCCGCCATTAGGGAATCACATTGCAGAAAATGGACCTCGCTAAGACAGAATATTCGCCAAGGGACAAAAGGACACAATGCCATTTGCAGCACCGTACATGAGTCTCGAGGTAATCACGTGACTTGGAGTAAGTCAGAAAGTGAAAGACACATATCATATCATATCACTTATAGGAGTTACCTATAAATTGATACCAGGGCAGATATTTCCACGGAGAAGGGCAATCACAGATTCATTAAACAAACTTATGGTTTACCAAAGGAAAGGTGTGAGGATAGAATTCATTACGATATTGGGGTTAAGAGACATATACAAACACAGTAGACGTATATAATGACCAAAGACCTATGGAGTACCAAGAGACGAATACTCAACATTCTGTCATAATGTACATGGGAAAAGGATCCCAGGAAGAACAGACATATGTATATGTGTAAGAGAACCACCTCTTGCACACCTACCACAAGCTAAACGTTGTACTCAAACTTGCTGTAATAAAAAATAAAACATTATTAGGGCTTCCCTGGTGGCGCAGTGGTTGAGAGTCCGCCTGCCGATGCAGGGGACACTGGTTCGTGCCCCTATCCCGGAGGATCCCGCATGCCGCGCAGCGGCTGGGCCCTCGAACCATGGCCGTGGAGCCTGTGTGTCCGGAGCCTGTGCTCCACAACGGGAGAGGCCGCAGCAGTGAGAGGCCCGTGTACAGCAAAAAAAAAAAATAATAAATAATTAAAAATTAAAAATTAAAAATTATATTAAAAACACGAACAAGAAGTAGTGAGACAAACTTGAGGGGCTTTCTCCTGGCACATTCCGTTCTACATTCCAATCTAGAACACGACTTCCATTGAGGCTCTGCTGCCCTAGTAACCAGATTTGGTAAGGGAGAACTGCTGCCACCTTGTGGCCGTTTCACACAACTGCAGCTTTAATGCCAGCGCTAATGGTCAGTGGATATTCCAAATCATTACAGGCCTGTAAATGACACCTGCCCTGAAAACAAATCCTGGGGTCATATATCGACCAAAAAATTCCAAAGACGTCCATATTTCAAAACGACAGTTTCAAGAGGCATATTTCACGCACATTAGTGTTCTGCTTCTTTTGCTTTCTTTCTTTCTTTGTTAAAAAAACGGGAATGGAAAAACGCAACCCTCAGAATGGGCGAAAACGTTCACAAACGAATCAATGGACAAAGGTTTAATCTCCAATATATATAAACAGCTCATGCAGCTTAATATTAATAAAACAAACAACCCAATACAAAAATGGGCCGAAGATCTAAAGAGACGTTTCTTCAAAGAAGACACAGAGATGGCCAAGACGCACATGAAAAGCTGCTCAACATCACTAATTATTAGAGAAATGCAAATCAAAACTACAATGAGGTAAGACCTCACACCTGTTAGAATCGGCATCATCAGATAATCTACAAACAACAAATTCTGGGGAGGGTGTGGACAAAAGGAACCCTCTTCCGCTCTTGGTGGGAATGTAAATTGATACAGTCACTATGGAGAACAGTATGGATGTTCCTTTAAAAAACTAAAAAGAGAATTACCATAGGATCCAGCAATCCCACTTCTGGGCATATACCCAGAGAAAACCATAAATCACAAAGACACATTCACCACAATGTTCATTGCAGCACTATTTACAATAGCCAGGTAATGGAAGCAACCTAAATGCCCACAGACAGACGAAAGGATAAAGATGTGGTACATATATAAAATGGAATATTACTCAGCCATAAAAGGGAATGAAACTGGGTCATATGTAGAGAAGTTGATGGATCTAGAGACTGTCATACAGAGTGAAGTAAGTCAGAAAGAGAAAAACAAATATTGTATATTAATGCCTATATGTGGAACCTAGAAAAATGCTACAGATGAACTGGTTTGCAGGGCAGAAATAGAGACACAGAGGTAGAGAACAAACGTATGGACACAAAGTGGGGGAAGCCATGGGGTGGTGGTGGTGGGATGAGTTGGGAGATTGGGATTGACCTGTATACATGTATATGCATAAAATAGATAACTAATAATAACCTACTGTATAAAAAAATAAATAAAATTAAATTTCAAAATTGTTAAAAATAAAATGTAAAAATAAAACAGAAAAAATGTTCTTCCATTCACACTGATGTATTTATAAGAATGAATTATTTCCATGCTTATATCTATAAATACATAAAAGAGGAATACAATCTAACTTAAACCAAAAAAGAAAAAAAGAAACTGAACCTAACAGTTATACAGTGGAAAACACTACCAAGGCACTTGCTCCAGTGGTAAACAATTCTGAAATTGGTCAGAGGTGGGGAATCATCTCCCATACAGCCAGCAGCCCCGCCCGCCCACGCAAGGAGCGTCCTTATTGCAAAGCTGGGGGACCGTGCCGAGGCCTCTGTGAGTAAACGTGAGCTGAGCCCCAGGCCAGCTGCTGCTGAACTGTTCCCACCCTTCCCAGGTGAAACACCTGAATATGTACAAGGGCTTGAAAGCCTAGAGGAAGGGCCGTGGAGCCACACCAGCGACAGCACGCAGGCCAACTTGGTGCCTGCAGGTCAGCCAGGATGGTCCTGGCCACGGGCGCTCTTCTGGAAGCTTTCCATTGTCCTGCCTGAGATACCCCTCCTGTCCCGGCCCCCACTCCTTTTTTTCCTTCCTCACCTCAGCCCGGAGAGATATTCCAGTGGAACTTATGGGTGACACATCCTCTTCTTTACAGGTGGCAGCCTGGCAACTCCTGCCGAAAGTCCAGCAGAGCCCCACTCACACCGGGCCACCCACAATGCCGTGGACCCTCACACCCTCCCACCAGCACAGCCCCGAGACTGCTGACGGGGCAGAGAATATGGAGTCAGGCACAGCTGCAGGGGCTATTGCTGCCTGGAGTGCTGTTTATATTGACCTCAACCCAGGCACTCCTGGGGTGGGCTTGCCGGCAGGGTCAGGCTGCCCAGGTCAGCTAATCCTCAGCCCTCAGGGAATCACATTGCAGAAAATGGACCTCGCTAAGACAGAATATTCGCCAAGGAAAAAAAGGACACAATGCCATTTGCAGCACCGTAGATGAGTCTCGAGGTAATCACGTGAGTTGGAGTAAGTCAGAAAGTGAAAGACACATATCATATCATATCACTTATAGGAGTTACCTATAAATTGATACCAGGGCAGATATTTCCACGGAGAAGGGCAATCACAGATTCATTAAACAAATTTATGGTTCACCAAAGGAAAGGTGTGAGGATAGAATTCATTACGATATTGGGGTTAACAGACATATACAAACACAGTAGACGTATATAATCACCAAAGACCTACGGAGTACCAAGAGACGACTACTCAACATTCTGTCATAATGTACATGGGAAAAGGATCCCAGGAAGAACAGACATATGTATATGTGTAAAAGAACCACCTCTTGCACACCTACAGCGAGCTAAACGTTGTACTCAAACTTGCTGTAATAAAAAATAAAAAATTAAATTAAAAACACGAACAAGAATTAGTGAGACAAACTTGAGGGGCTTTCTACTGCCACATTCCGTTCTACATTCCAATCTAGAACGCGACTTCCATTGAGGCTCTGCTGCCCTAGTAACCAGATTTGGTAAGGGAGAACTGCTGCCACCTTGTGGCCGTTTCACACAACAGCAGCTTTAATCCCAGCGCTAATGGTCAGAGGATATTCCAAATCATTACAGGCCTGTAAATGACACCTGCCCTGAAAACAAATCCTGGGGTCATATATCGACAAAAAATTCAAAAGTCGTCCATATTTCAAAACGACAGTTTCAAGAGGCATATTTCACACACATTAGTGTTCTGCTTCTTTTGCTTTATTTCTTTCTTTGTTAAAAATACGGGAATGGAAAAAGGCAACCCTCAGAATGGGCGAAAACGTTCACAAACGAATCAATGGACAAAGGTTTAATCTCCAATATATATAAACAGCTCATGCAGCTTAATATTAATAAAACAAACAACCCAATACAAAAATGGGCAGAAGATCTAAATAGACGTTTCTTCAAAGAAGACACAGAGGTGGCCAAGACGCAGATGAAAAGCTGCTCAACATCACTAATTATTAGAGAAATGCAAATCAAAACTACAATGAGGTAAGACCTCACACCTGTTAGAATCGGCATCATCAGATAATCTACAAACAACAAATTCTGGGGAGGCTGTGGACAAAAGGAACCCTCTTCCGCTATTGGTGGGAATGTAAATTGATTCAGTCACTATGGAGAACAGTATGGAGGTTCCTTTAAAAAACTAAAAAGAGAATTACCATAGGATCCAGCAATCCCACTTCTGGGCATATACCCAGAGAAAAACAGAAATCACAAAGACACATTTACCACAATGTTCATTGTAGCACTATTTACAATAGCCAGGTAATGGAAGCAACCTAAATGCCCACAGACAGACGAATGGATAAAGATGTGGTACATATATAAAATGGAATATTACTCAGCCATAAAAAGGAATGAAACTGGGTCATTTGTAGAGAAGTTGATGGATCTAGAGACTGTCATACAGAGTGAAGTAAGTCAGAAAGAGAAAAACAAATATTGTATATTAATGCCTATATGTGGAACCTAGAAAAATGGTACAGATGAACTGGTTTACAGGGCAGAAATAGAGACACAGATGTAGAGAACAAACGTATGGACACAAAGTGGGGGAAGCCATGGGGTGGTGGTGGTGGGATGAGTTGGGAGATTGGGTTTGACCTGTATACATGTATATGCATAAAATAGATAACTAATAATAACCTACTGTATAAAAAAATATATAAAATTAAATTTCAAAATTCTTAAAAATAAAATGTGAAAATAAAACCGAAAAAATGTTCTTCCATTCACACTGATGTATTTATAAGAGTGAATTATTTCCATGCTTATATCTATAAATACATAAAAGAGGAATAAAATCTAACTTGAAACAAAAAAGAAAAAAAAAAAACTGAACCTAACAGTTATACAGAGGAGAACACTACCAAGGCACTTGCTCCAGTGGTAAACAATTCTGAAATTGGTCAGAGGTGGGGAATCATCTCCCATACAGCCAGCAGCCCCGCCCGCCCACGCAAGGAGCGTCCTTATTGCAAAGCTGGGGGACCGTGCCGAGGCCTCTGTGAGTAAACGTGAGCTGAGCCCCAGGCCAGCTGCTGCTGAACTGTTCCCACCCTTCCCAGGTGAAACACCTGAATATGTACAAGGGCTTGAAAGCCTAGAGGAAGGGCCGTGGAGCCACACCAGCGACAGCACGCAGGCCAACTTGGTGCCTGCAGGTCAGCCAGGATGGTCCTGGCCACGGGCGCTCTTCTGGAAGCTTTCCATTGTCCTGCCTGAGATACCCCTCCTGTCCCGGCCCCCACTCCTTTTTTTCCTTCCTCACCTCAGCCCGGAGAGATATTCCAGTGGAAGTTATGGGTGACACATCCTCTTCTTTACAGGTGGCAGCCTGGCAACTCCTGCCGAAAGTCCAGCAGAGCCCCACTCACACCGGGCCACCCACAATGCCGTGGACCCTCACACCCTCCCACCAGCACAGCCCCGAGACTGCTGACGGGGCAGAGAATATGGAGTCAGGCACAGCTGCAGGGGCTATTGCTGCCTGGAGTGCTGTTTATATTGACCTCAACCCAGGCACACCTGGGGAGGGCTTGCCGGCAGGATCAGGCTGCCCAGGTCAGCTAATCCTCCGCCATTAGGGAATCACATTGCAGAAAATGGACCTCGCTAAGACAGAATATTCGCCAAGGGACAAAAGGACACAATGCCATTTGCAGCACCGTACATGAGTCTCGAGGTAATCACGTGACTTGGAGTAAGTCAGAAAGTGAAAGACACATATCATATCATATCACTTATAGGAGATACCTATAAATTGATACCAGGGCAGATATTTCCACGGAGAAGGGCAATCACAGATTCATTAAACAAACTTATGGTTTACCAAAGGAAAGGTGTGAGGATAGAATTCATTACGATATTGGGGTTAAGAGACATATACAAACACAGTAGACGTATATAATGACCAAAGACCTATGGAGTACCAAGAGACGAATACTCAACATTCTGTCATAATGTACATGGGAAAAGGATCCCAGGAAGAACAGACATATGTATATGTGTAAGAGAACCACCTCTTGCACACCTACCACAAGCTAAACGTTGTACTCAAACTTGCTGTAATAAAAAATAAAACATTATTAGGGCTTCCCTGGTGGCGCAGTGGTTGAGAGTCCGCCTGCCGATGCAGGGGACACTGGTTCGTGCCCCTATCCCGGAGGATCCCGCATGCCGCGCAGCGGCTGGGCCCTCGAACCATGGCCGTGGAGCCTGTGTGTCCGGAGCCTGTGCTCCACAACGGGAGAGGCCGCAGCAGTGAGAGGCCCGTGTACAGCAAAAAAAAAAAATAATAAATAATTAAAAATTAAAAATTAAAAATTATATTAAAAACACGAACAAGAAGTAGTGAGACAAACTTGAGGGGCTTTCTCCTGGCACATTCCGTTCTACATTCCAATCTAGAACACGACTTCCATTGAGGCTCTGCTGCCCTAGTAACCAGATTTGGTAAGGGAGAACTGCTGCCACCTTGTGGCCGTTTCACACAACTGCAGCTTTAATGCCAGCGCTAATGGTCAGTGGATATTCCAAATCATTACAGGCCTGTAAATGACACCTGCCCTGAAAACAAATCCTGGGGTCATATATCGACCAAAAAATTCCAAAGACGTCCATATTTCAAAACGACAGTTTCAAGAGGCATATTTCACGCACATTAGTGTTCTGCTTCTTTTGCTTTCTTTCTTTCTTTGTTAAAAAAACGGGAATGGAAAAACGCAACCCTCAGAATGGGCGAAAACGTTCACAAACGAATCAATGGACAAAGGTTTAATCTCCAATATATATAAACAGCTCATGCAGCTTAATATTAATAAAACAAACAACCCAATACAAAAATGGGCCGAAGATCTAAAGAGACGTTTCTTCAAAGAAGACACAGAGATGGCCAAGACGCACATGAAAAGCTGCTCAACATCACTAATTATTAGAGAAATGCAAATCAAAACTACAATGAGGTAAGACCTCACACCTGTTAGAATCGGCATCATCAGATAATCTACAAACAACAAATTCTGGGGAGGGTGTGGACAAAAGGAACCCTCTTCCGCTCTTGGTGGGAATGTAAATTGATACAGTCACTATGGAGAACAGTATGGATGTTCCTTTAAAAAACTAAAAAGAGAATTACCATAGGATCCAGCAATCCCACTTCTGGGCATATACCCAGAGAAAACCATAAATCACAAAGACACATTCACCACAATGTTCATTGCAGCACTATTTACAATAGCCAGGTAATGGAAGCAACCTAAATGCCCACAGACAGACGAAAGGATAAAGATGTGGTACATATATAAAATGGAATATTACTCAGCCATAAAAGGGAATGAAACTGGGTCATATGTAGAGAAGTTGATGGATCTAGAGACTGTCATACAGAGTGAAGTAAGTCAGAAAGAGAAAAACAAATATTGTATATTAATGCCTATATGTGGAACCTAGAAAAATGCTACAGATGAACTGGTTTGCAGGGCAGAAATAGAGACACAGAGGTAGAGAACAAACGTATGGACACAAAGTGGGGGAAGCCATGGGGTGGTGGTGGTGGGATGAGTTGGGAGATTGGGATTGACCTGTATACATGTATATGCATAAAATAGATAACTAATAATAACCTACTGTATAAAAAAATAAATAAAATTAAATTTCAAAATTGTTAAAAATAAAATGTAAAAATAAAACAGAAAAAATGTTCTTCCATTCACACTGATGTATTTATAAGAATGAATTATTTCCATGCTTATATCTATAAATACATAAAAGAGGAATACAATCTAACTTAAACCAAAAAAGAAAAAAAGAAACTGAACCTAACAGTTATACAGTGGAAAACACTACCAAGGCACTTGCTCCAGTGGTAAACAATTCTGAAATTGGTCAGAGGTGGGGAATCATCTCCCATACAGCCAGCAGCCCCGCCCGCCCACGCAAGGAGCGTCCTTATTGCAAAGCTGGGGGACCGTGCCGAGGCCTCTGTGAGTAAACGTGAGCTGAGCCCCAGGCCAGCTGCTGCTGAACTGTTCCCACCCTTCCCAGGTGAAACACCTGAATATGTACAAGGGCTTGAAAGCCTAGAGGAAGGGCCGTGGAGCCACACCAGCGACAGCACGCAGGCCAACTTGGTGCCTGCAGGTCAGCCAGGATGGTCCTGGCCACGGGCGCTCTTCTGGAAGCTTTCCATTGTCCTGCCTGAGATACCCCTCCTGTCCCGGCCCCCACTCCTTTTTTTCCTTCCTCACCTCAGCCCGGAGAGATATTCCAGTGGAACTTATGGGTGACACATCCTCTTCTTTACAGGTGGCAGCCTGGCAACTCCTGCCGAAAGTCCAGCAGAGCCCCACTCACACCGGGCCACCCACAATGCCGTGGACCCTCACACCCTCCCACCAGCACAGCCCCGAGACTGCTGACGGGGCAGAGAATATGGAGTCAGGCACAGCTGCAGGGGCTATTGCTGCCTGGAGTGCTGTTTATATTGACCTCAACCCAGGCACTCCTGGGGTGGGCTTGCCGGCAGGGTCAGGCTGCCCAGGTCAGCTAATCCTCAGCCCTCAGGGAATCACATTGCAGAAAATGGACCTCGCTAAGACAGAATATTCGCCAAGGAAAAAAAGGACACAATGCCATTTGCAGCACCGTAGATGAGTCTCGAGGTAATCACGTGAGTTGGAGTAAGTCAGAAAGTGAAAGACACATATCATATCATATCACTTATAGGAGTTACCTATAAATTGATACCAGGGCAGATATTTCCACGGAGAAGGGCAATCACAGATTCATTAAACAAATTTATGGTTCACCAAAGGAAAGGTGTGAGGATAGAATTCATTACGATATTGGGGTTAACAGACATATACAAACACAGTAGACGTATATAATCACCAAAGACCTACGGAGTACCAAGAGACGACTACTCAACATTCTGTCATAATGTACATGGGAAAAGGATCCCAGGAAGAACAGACATATGTATATGTGTAAAAGAACCACCTCTTGCACACCTACAGCGAGCTAAACGTTGTACTCAAACTTGCTGTAATAAAAAATAAAAAATTAAATTAAAAACACGAACAAGAATTAGTGAGACAAACTTGAGGGGCTTTCTACTGCCACATTCCGTTCTACATTCCAATCTAGAACGCGACTTCCATTGAGGCTCTGCTGCCCTAGTAACCAGATTTGGTAAGGGAGAACTGCTGCCACCTTGTGGCCGTTTCACACAACAGCAGCTTTAATCCCAGCGCTAATGGTCAGAGGATATTCCAAATCATTACAGGCCTGTAAATGACACCTGCCCTGAAAACAAATCCTGGGGTCATATATCGACAAAAAATTCAAAAGTCGTCCATATTTCAAAACGACAGTTTCAAGAGGCATATTTCACACACATTAGTGTTCTGCTTCTTTTGCTTTATTTCTTTCTTTGTTAAAAATACGGGAATGGAAAAAGGCAACCCTCAGAATGGGCGAAAACGTTCACAAACGAATCAATGGACAAAGGTTTAATCTCCAATATATATAAACAGCTCATGCAGCTTAATATTAATAAAACAAACAACCCAATACAAAAATGGGCAGAAGATCTAAATAGACGTTTCTTCAAAGAAGACACAGAGGTGGCCAAGACGCAGATGAAAAGCTGCTCAACATCACTAATTATTAGAGAAATGCAAATCAAAACTACAATGAGGTAAGACCTCACACCTGTTAGAATCGGCATCATCAGATAATCTACAAACAACAAATTCTGGGGAGGCTGTGGACAAAAGGAACCCTCTTCCGCTATTGGTGGGAATGTAAATTGATTCAGTCACTATGGAGAACAGTATGGAGGTTCCTTTAAAAAACTAAAAAGAGAATTACCATAGGATCCAGCAATCCCACTTCTGGGCATATACCCAGAGAAAAACAGAAATCACAAAGACACATTTACCACAATGTTCATTGTAGCACTATTTACAATAGCCAGGTAATGGAAGCAACCTAAATGCCCACAGACAGACGAATGGATAAAGATGTGGTACATATATAAAATGGAATATTACTCAGCCATAAAAAGGAATGAAACTGGGTCATTTGTAGAGAAGTTGATGGATCTAGAGACTGTCATACAGAGTGAAGTAAGTCAGAAAGAGAAAAACAAATATTGTATATTAATGCCTATATGTGGAACCTAGAAAAATGGTACAGATGAACTGGTTTACAGGGCAGAAATAGAGACACAGATGTAGAGAACAAACGTATGGACACAAAGTGGGGGAAGCCATGGGGTGGTGGTGGTGGGATGAGTTGGGAGATTGGGTTTGACCTGTATACATGTATATGCATAAAATAGATAACTAATAATAACCTACTGTATAAAAAAATATATAAAATTAAATTTCAAAATTCTTAAAAATAAAATGTGAAAATAAAACCGAAAAAATGTTCTTCCATTCACACTGATGTATTTATAAGAGTGAATTATTTCCATGCTTATATCTATAAATACATAAAAGAGGAATAAAATCTAACTTGAAACAAAAAAGAAAAAAAAAAAACTGAACCTAACAGTTATACAGAGGAGAACACTACCAAGGCACTTGCTCCAGTGGTAAACAATTCTGAAATTGGTCAGAGGTGGGGAATCATCTCCCATACAGCCAGCAGCCCCGCCCGCCCACGCAAGGAGCGTCCTTATTGCAAAGCTGGGGGACCGTGCCGAGGCCTCTGTGAGTAAACGTGAGCTGAGCCCCAGGCCAGCTGCTGCTGAACTGTTCCCACCCTTCCCAGGTGAAACACCTGAATATGTACAAGGGCTTGAAAGCCTAGAGGAAGGGCCGTGGAGCCACACCAGCGACAGCACGCAGGCCAACTTGGTGCCTGCAGGTCAGCCAGGATGGTCCTGGCCACGGGCGCTCTTCTGGAAGCTTTCCATTGTCCTGCCTGAGATACCCCTCCTGTCCCGGCCCCCACTCCTTTTTTTCCTTCCTCACCTCAGCCCGGAGAGATATTCCAGTGGAAGTTATGGGTGACACATCCTCTTCTTTACAGGTGGCAGCCTGGCAACTCCTGCCGAAAGTCCAGCAGAGCCCCACTCACACCGGGCCACCCACAATGCCGTGGACCCTCACACCCTCCCACCAGCACAGCCCCGAGACTGCTGACGGGGCAGAGAATATGGAGTCAGGCACAGCTGCAGGGGCTATTGCTGCCTGGAGTGCTGTTTATATTGACCTCAACCCAGGCACACCTGGGGAGGGCTTGCCGGCAGGATCAGGCTGCCCAGGTCAGCTAATCCTCCGCCATTAGGGAATCACATTGCAGAAAATGGACCTCGCTAAGACAGAATATTCGCCAAGGGACAAAAGGACACAATGCCATTTGCAGCACCGTACATGAGTCTCGAGGTAATCACGTGACTTGGAGTAAGTCAGAAAGTGAAAGACACATATCATATCATATCACTTATAGGAGATACCTATAAATTGATACCAGGGCAGATATTTCCACGGAGAAGGGCAATCACAGATTCATTAAACAAACTTATGGTTTACCAAAGGAAAGGTGTGAGGATAGAATTCATTACGATATTGGGGTTAAGAGACATATACAAACACAGTAGACGTATATAATGACCAAAGACCTATGGAGTACCAAGAGACGAATACTCAACATTCTGTCATAATGTACATGGGAAAAGGATCCCAGGAAGAACAGACATATGTATATGTGTAAGAGAACCACCTCTTGCACACCTACCACAAGCTAAACGTTGTACTCAAACTTGCTGTAATAAAAAATAAAACATTATTAGGGCTTCCCTGGTGGCGCAGTGGTTGAGAGTCCGCCTGCCGATGCAGGGGACACTGGTTCGTGCCCCTATCCCGGAGGATCCCGCATGCCGCGCAGCGGCTGGGCCCTCGAACCATGGCCGTGGAGCCTGTGTGTCCGGAGCCTGTGCTCCACAACGGGAGAGGCCGCAGCAGTGAGAGGCCCGTGTACAGCAAAAAAAAATAATAATAAATAATAAAAAATTAAAAATTAAAAATTATATTAAAAACACGAACAAGAAGTAGTGAGACAAACTTGAGGGGCTTTCTCCTGGCACATTCCGTTCTACATTCCAATCTAGAACACGACTTCCATTGAGGCTCTGCTGCCCTAGTAACCAGATTTGGTAAGGGAGAACTGCTGCCACCTTGTGGCCGTTTCACACAACTGCAGCTTTAATGCCAGCGCTAATGGTCAGTGGATATTCCAAATCATTACAGGCCTGTAAATGACACCTGCCCTGAAAACAAATCCTGGGGTCATATATCGACCAAAAAATTCCAAAGACGTCCATATTTCAAAACGACAGTTTCAAGAGGCATATTTCACGCACATTAGTGTTCTGCTTCTTTTGCTTTCTTTCTTTCTTTGTTAAAAAAACGGGAATGGAAAAAGGCAACCCTCAGAATGGGCGAAAACGTTCACAAACGAATCAATGGACAAAGGTTTAATCTCCAATATATATAAACAGCTCATGCAGCTTAATATTAATAAAACAAACAACCCAATACAAAAATGGGCCGAAGATCTAAAGAGACGTTTCTTCAAAGAAGACACAGAGATGGCCAAGACGCACATGAAAAGCTGCTCAACATCACTAATTATTAGAGAAATGCAAATCAAAACTACAATGAGGTAAGACCTCACACCTGTTAGAATCGGCATCATCAGATAATCTACAAACAACAAATTCTGGGGAGGGTGTGGACAAAAGGAACCCTCTTCCGCTCTTGGTGGGAATGTAAATTGATACAGTCACTATGGAGAACAGTATGGATGTTCCTTTAAAAAACTAAAAAGAGAATTACCATAGGATCCAGCAATCCCACTTCTGGGCATATACCCAGAGAAAACCATAAATCACAAAGACACATTCACCACAATGTTCATTGCAGCACTATTTACAATAGCCAGGTAATGGAAGCAACCTAAATGCCCACAGACAGACGAAAGGATAAAGATGTGGTACATATATAAAATGGAATATTACTCAGCCATAAAAGGGAATGAAACTGGGTCATATGTAGAGAAGTTGATGGATCTAGAGACTGTCATACAGAGTGAAGTAAGTCAGAAAGAGAAAAACAAATATTGTATATTAATGCCTATATGTGGAACCTAGAAAAATGCTACAGATGAACTGGTTTGCAGGGAAGAAATAGAGACACAGAGGTAGAGAACAAACGTATGGACACAAAGTGGGGGAAGCCATGGGGTGGTGGTGGTGGGATGAGTTGGGAGAATGGGATTGACCTGTATACATGTCTATGCATAAAATAGATAACTAATAATAACCTACTGTGTAAAAAAATAACTAAAATTAAATTTCAAATGTTTTAAAAATAAAATTTAAAAATAAAACAGAAAAAAAGTTCTTCCATTCACACTGATGTATTTATAAGAATGAATTATTTCCATGCTTATATCCATAAATACATAAAAGAGGAATAAAATCTAACTTGAACCAAAAAAGAAAAAAAAAAACTGAACGTAACAGTTATACAGAGGAAAACACTACCAAGGCACTTGCTCCAGTGGTAAACAATTCTGAAATTGGTCAGAGATGGGGAATCATCTCCCATAGAGCCAGCAACCCCGCCCGCCCATGCAAGGAGCGTCCTTATTGCAAAGCTGGGGGACCGTGCCGAGGCCTCTGTGAGTAAACGTGAGCTGAGCCCCAGGCCAGCTGCTGCTGAACTGTTCCCACCCTTCCCAGGTGAAACACCTGAATATGTACAAGGGCTTGAAAGCCTAGAGGAAGGGCCGTGGAGCCACACCAGCGACAGCACGCAGGCCAACTTGGTGCCTGCAGGTCAGCCAGGATGGTCCTGGCCACGGGCGCTCTTCTGGAAGCTTTCCATTGCCCAGCCTGAGATACCCCTCCTTTCCCGAACCCCACTCCTTTTTTTGCTTCCTCACCTCAGCCCGGAGACATATTCCAGTGGAAGTTATAGGTGACACATCCTCTTCTTTACAGGTGGCAGCCTGGCAACTCCTGCCGAAAGTCCAGCAGAGCCCCACTCACACCGGGCCACCCACAAAGCCTTGGACCCTCACACCCTCCCACCAGCACAGCCCCGAGACTTCTGACGGGGCAGAGAATATGGAGTCAGGCACAGCTGCAGGGGCTATTGCTGCCTGGAGTGCTGTTTATATTGACCTCAACCCAGGCACACCTGGGGAGGGCTTGCCGGCATGGTCAGGCTGCCCAGGTCAGCTTATCCTCAGCCCTCAGGGAATCACATTGCAGAAAATGGACCTCGCTAAGACAGAATATTCGCCAAGGAAAAAAAGGACACAATGCCATTTGCAGCACCGTAGATGATTCTCGAGGTAATCACGTGAATTGTGTAAGTCAGAAAGTGAAAGACACATATCATATCATATCACTTATAGGTGTTACCTATAAATTGATACCAGGGAAGATATTTCCACGGAGAAGGGCAATCACAGATTCATTAAACAAACTTATGGCTCACCAAAGGAAAGGTGTGAGGATTGAATTCATTACGATATTGGGGTTAACAGACAGATACAGACACAATAGACGTATATAATCACCAAAGACCTACGGAGTACCAAGAGAAGACTACTAAACATTCTGTCATAACGTACATGGGAAAAGGATCCCAGGAAGAACAGACATATGTATATGTGTAAAAGAACCACCTCTTGCACACCTACAACTTGCTAAACGTTGTACTCAAACTTGCTGTAATAAAAAATAAAAAATTAAATAAAAAACACGAACAAGAAGTAGTGAAACAAACTTGAGGGGCTTTCTCCTGGCACATTCCCTTCTACATTCCAATCTAGAACACGACTTCCATTGAGGCTCTGCTGCCCTCGTAACCAGATTTGGTAAGGGAGAACTGCTGCCACCTTGTGGCCGTTTCACACAACTGCAGCTTTAATCCCAGCGCTAATGGTCAGTGGATATTCCAAATCATTACAGGCCTGTAAATGACACCTGCCCTGAGAACAAATCCTGGGGTCATATATCGACCAAAAAATTCAAAAGACGTCCATATTTCAAAACGACAGTTTCAAGAGGCATATTTCACGCACATTAGTGTTCTGCTTCTTTTGCTTTCTTTCTTTCTTTGTTAAAAAAACGGGAATGGAAAAAGGCAACGCTCAGAATGGGCAAAAACGTTCACAAACGAATCAATGGACAAAGGTTTAATCTCCAATATATATAAACAGCTCATGCAGCTTAATATTAATAAAACAAACAACCCAATACAAAAATGGGCAGAAGATCTAAATAGACGTTTCTTCAAAGAAGACACTGAGATGGCCAAGACGCACATGAAAAGCTGCTCAACATCACTAATTATTAGAGAAATGCAAACCAAAACGACAATGAGGTAAGATCTCACACCTGTTAGAATCGGCATCATCAGATAATCTACAAACAACAAATTCTGGGGAGGGTGTGGACAAAAGGAACCCTCTTCCGCTCTTGGTGGGAATGTAAATTGATACAGTCACTATGGAGAACAGTATGGAGGTTCCTTTAAAAAACTAAAAAGAGAATTACCATAGGATCCAGCAATCCCACTTCTGGGCATATACCCAGAGAAAACCATAAATCACAAGACACATTCACCACAATGTTCATTGCAGCACTATTTACAATAGCCAGGTAATGGAAGCCACCTAAATGCCCACAGACAGACGAATGGATAAAGATGTGGTACATATATAAAATGGAATATTACTCAGCCATAAAAAGGAATGAAACTGGGTCATTTGTAGAGAAGTTGATGGACCTAGAGACTGTCATACAGAGTGAAGTAAGTCAGAAAGAGAAAAACAAATATTGTATATTAATGCCTATATGTGGAACCTAGAAAAATGGTACAGATGAACTGGTTTGCAGGGCAGAAATAGAGACACAGAGGTAGAGAACAAACGTATGGACACAAAGTGGGGGAAGCCATGGGGTGGTGGTGGTGGGATGAGTTGGGAGATTGGGATTGACCTGTATACATGTCTATGCATAAAATAGATAACTAATAATAACCTACTGTATAAAAAAAATAACTAAAATTAAATTTCAAAAGTTTTAAAAATAAAATGTAAAAATAAAACAGAAAAAAAGTTCTTCCATTCACACTGATGTATTTATAATAATGAATTATTTCCATGCTTATATCTATAAATACATAAAAGAGGAATAAAATCTAACTTGAACCAAAAAAGAAAAAAAAAATGAACGTAACACTTATACAGAGGAAAACACTACCAAGGCACTTGCTCCAGTGGTAAACTATTCTGAAATTGGTCAGAGGGGGGAATCATCTCCCATACAGCCAGCAGCCCCGCCCGCCCACGCAAGGAGCGTCCTTATTGCAAAGCTGGGGGACCGTGCCGAGGCCTCTGTGAGTAAACGTGAGCTGAGCCCCAGGCCAGCTGCTGCTGAACTGTTCCCACCCTTCCCAGGTGAAACACCTGAATATGTACAAGGGCTTGAAAGCCTAGAGGAAGGGCCGTGGAGCCACACCAGCGACAGCACGCAGGCCAACTTGGTGCCTGCAGGTCAGCCAGGATGGTCCTGGCCACGGGCGCTCTTCTGGAAGCTTTCCATTGCCCTGCCTGAGATACCCCTCCTGTCCCGGCCCCCACTCCTTTTTTTCCTTCCTCACCTCAGCCCGGAGAGATATTCCAGTGGAAGTTATAGGTGACACATCCTCTTCTTTACAGGTGGCAGCCTGGCAACTCCTCCCGAAAGTCCAGCAGAGCCCCATTCACACCGGGCCACCCACAAAGCCGTGGACCCTCACACCGTCCCACCAGCACAGCCCCGAGACTGCTGACGGGGCAGAGAATATGGAGTCAGGCACAGCTGCAGGGGCTATTGCTGCCTGGAGTGCTGTTTATATTGACCTCAACCCAGGCACACCTGGGGAGGGCTTGCCGGCAGGGTCAGGCTGCCCAGGTCAGCTAATCCTCAGCCCTCAGGGAATCACATTGCAGAAAATGGACCTCGCTAAGACAGAATATTCGCCAAGGTAAAAAAGGACACAATGCCATTTGCAGCACCGTAGATGAGTCTAGAGGTAATCACGTGACTTGGAGTAAGTCAGAAAGTGAAAGACACATATCATATCATATCACTTATAGGTGTTACCTATAAATTGATACCAGGGCAGATATTTCCACGGAGAAGGGCAATCACAGATTCATTAAACAAACTTATGGTTCACCAAAGGAAAGGTGTGAGGATTGAATTCATTACGATATTGGGGTTAACAGACATATACAAACACAGTAGACGTATATAATCACCAAAGACCTACGGAGTACCAAGAGAAGACTACTCAACATTCTGTCATAACGTACATGGGAAAAGGATCCCAAGAAGAACAGACATATGTATATGTGTAAAAGAACCACCTCTTGCACACCTACAACAAGCTAAACGTTTTACTCAAACTTGCTGTAATAAAAAATAAAAAATTAAATTAAAAACACGAACAAGAAGTAGTGAGACAAACTTGAGGGGCTTTCTCCTGGCACATTCCGTTCTACATTCCAATCTAGAACGCGACTTCCATTGAGGCTCTGCTGCCCTAGTAACCAGATTTGGTAAGGGAGAACTGCTGCCACCTTGTGGCCGTTTCACACAACAGCAGCTTTAATCCCAGCGCTAATGGTCAGTGGATATTCCAAATCAATACAGGCCTCTAAATGACACCTGCCCTGAAAACAAATCCTGGGGTCATATATCGACCAAAAAATTCAAAAGACGTCCATATTTCAAAACGACAGTTTCAAGAGGCATATTTCACGCACATTAGTGTTCTGCTTCTTTTGCTTGCTTTCTTTCTTTGTTAAAAAAATGGGAATGGAAAAAGGCAACCCTCAGAATGGGCGAAAACGTTCACAAACGAATCAATGGACAAAGGTTTAATCTCCAATATATATAAACAGCTCATGCAGCTTAATATTAATAAAACAAACAACCCAATACAAAAATGGGCAGAAGATCTAAATAGACGTTTCTTCAAAGAAGACACACAGATGGCCAAGACGCACATGAAAAGCTGCTCAACATCACTAATTATTAGAGAAATGCAAATCAAAACTACAATGAGGTAAGACCTCACACCTGTTAGAATCGGCATCATCAGATAATCTACAAACAAATTCTGGGGAGGTTGTGGACAAAAGGAACCCTCTTCCGCTATTGGTGGGAATGTAAATTGATACAGTCACTCTGGAGAACAGTATGGAGGTTCCTTTAAAAAACTAAAAAGAGAATTACCATAGGATCCAGCAATCCCACTTCTGGGCATTTACCCAGAGAAAACCATAAATCACAGAGACACATTCACCACAATGTTCATTGCAGCACTATTTACAATAACCAGGTAATGGAAGCAAACTAAATGCCCACAGACAGACGAATGGATAAAGATGTGGTACATATATAAAATGGAATATTACTCAGCCATAAAAAGGAATGAAACTGGGTCATTTGTAGAGAAGTTGACGGATCTAGAGACTGTCTTACAGAGTGAAGTAAGTCAGAAAGAGAAAAACAAATATTGTATATTAATGCCTATATGTGGAACCTAGAAAAATGGTACAGATGAACTGGTTTGCAGGGCAGAAATAGAGACACAGAGGTAGAGAACAAACGTATGGACACAAAGTGGGGGAAGCCATGGGGTGGTGGTGGTGGGATGAGTTGGGAGATTGGGATTGACCTGTATACATGTCTATGCATAAAATAGATAACTAATAATAACCTACTGTATAAAAAAATAAATAAAATTAAATTTCAAAATTTTTAAAAATAAAATGTAAAAATAAAACAGAAAAAAGTTCTTCCATTCACACTGATGTATTTATAAGAATGAATTATTTCCATGCTTATATTCATAAATACATAAAAGGGGAATAAAATCTAACTTGAACCAAAAAAGAAAAAAAAAACCTGAACCTAACAGTTATACAGAGGGAAACACAACCAAGGCACTTGCTCCAGTGGTAAACAATTCTGAAATTGGTCAGAGGTGGGGAATCATCCCCCATACAGCCAGCAGCCCCGCCCGCCCACGCAAGGAGCGTCCTTATTGCAAAGCTGTGGGACCGTGCCGAGGCCTCTGTGAGTAAACGTGAGATGAGCCCCAGGCCAGCTGCTGCTGAACTGTTCCCACCCTTCCCAGGTGAAACACCTGAATATGTACAAGGGCTTGAAAGCCTAGAGGAAGGGCCGTGGAGCCACACCAGCGACAGCACGCAGGCCAACTTGGTGCCTGCAGGTCAGCCAGGATGGTCCTGGCCACGGGCGCTCTTCTGGAAGCTTTCCATTGTCCTGCCTGAGATACCCCTCCTGTCCCGGCCCCCACTCCTTTATTTCCTTCCTCACCTCAGCCCGGAGAGATATTCCAGTGGAAGTTATGGGTGACACATCCTCTTCTTTACAGGTGGCAGCCTGGCAACTCCTGCAGAAAGTCCAGCAGAGCCCCACTCACACCGGGCCACCCATAAAGCCGTGGACCCTCACACCCTCCCACCAGTACAGCCCCGAGACTGCTGACGGGGCAGAGAATATGGAGTCAGGCACAGCTGTAGGGGCTATTGCTGCCTGGAGTGCTGTTTATATTGACCTCAACCCAGGCACACCTGGGGAGGGCTTGCCGGCAGGGTCAGGATGCCCAGGTCAGCTAATCCTCAGCCTTCAGGGAATCACTTTGCAGAAAATGGACCTCGCTAAGACAGAATATTCGACAAGGGAAAAAAGGACACAATGCCATTTGCAGCACCGTAGATGAGTCTAGAGGTAATCACGTGACTTGGAGTAAGTCAGAAAGTGAAAGACACATATCATATCATATCACTTATAGGTGTTACCTATAAATTGATACCAGGGCAGATATTTCCACGGAGAAGGGCAATCACAGATTCATTAAACAAACTTATGGTTCACCAAAGGAAAGGTGTGAGCATTGAATTCATTATGATATTGGGGTTAACAGACATATACAAACACAGTAGACGTATATAATCACCAAAGACCTACGGAGTACCAAGAGAAGACTACTCAACATTCTGTCATAACGTACATGGGAAAAGGGTCCCAGGAAGAACAGACATATGTATATGTGTAAAAGAACCACCTCTTGCACACCTACAACAAGCTAAACGTTGTACTCACACTTGCTGTAATAAAAAATAAAAAATTAAATTAAAAACACGAACAAGAAGTAGTGAGACAAACATGTGGGGCTTTCTCCTGGCAAATTCCGTTCTACATTCCAATCTAGAAGGCGACTTCCATTTAGGCTCTGCGCACTAGTAACCAGATTTGGTAAGGGAGAACTGCTGCCACCTTGTGGCCGTTTCACACAACAGCAGCTTTAATCCCAGCGCTAATGGTCAGTGGATATTCCAAATCATTACAGGCCTGTAAATGACACCTGCCCTGAAAACAAATCCTGGGGACATATATCGACCAAAAAATTCAAAAGACGTCCATATTTCAAAACGACAGTTTCAAGAGGCATATTTCACGCACATTAGTGTTGTGCTTCTTTTGCTTTCTTTCTTTCTTTGTTAAAAAAACGGGAATGGTAAAAGGCAACCCTCAGAATGGGCGAAAACTTTCACAAACGGATCAATGGACAAAGGTTTAATCTCCAATATATATAAACAGCTGATGCAGCTTAATATTAATAAAACAAACAACCCAATACAAAAATGGACAGAAGATCTAAATAGACGTTTCTTCAAAGAAGACACAGAGATGGCCAAGACGCACATGAAAAGCTGCTCAACATCACTAATTATTAGAGAAATGCAAATCAAAACTACAATGAGGTAAGACCTCACACCTGTTAGAATCGACATCATCAGATAATCTACAAACAACAAATTCTGGGGAGGGTGTGGACAAAAGGAACCCTCTTCCGCTATTGGTGGGAATGTAAATTGATACAGTCACTATGGAGAACAGTATGGAGGTTCCTTTAAAAAACTAAAAGGAGAATTACCATAGGATCCAGCAATCCCACTTCTGGGCATTTACCCAGGGAAAACCATAAATCACAGAGACACATTCACCACAATGTTCATTGCAGCACTATTTACAATAGCCAGGTAATGGAAGCAACCTAAATGCCCACAGACAGACGAATGGATAAAGATGTGGTACATATATAAAATGGAATATTACTCAGCCATAAAAAGGAATGAAACTGGGTCATTTGTAGAGAAGTTGACGGATCTAGAGACTGTCATACAGAGTGAAGTAAGTCAGAAAGAGAAAAACAAATATTGTATATTAATGCCTATATGTGGAACCTAGAAAACTGGTACAGATGAACTGGTTTGCAGGGCAGAAATAGAGACACAGAGGTAGAGAACAAACGTATGGACACAAAGTGGGGGAAGCCATGGGGTGGTGGTGGTGGGATGAGTTGGGAGATTGGGATTGACCTGTATACATGTCTATGCATAAAATAGATAACTAATAATAACCTACTGTATAAAAAAATAAAAAAATTAAATTTCAAAATTTTTAAAAATAAAATGTAAAAATAAAACAGAAAAAAATTTCTTCCATTCACACTGATGTATTTATAAGAATGAATTATTTCCATGCTTATATCCATAAATACATAAAAGAGGAATAAAATCTAACTTGAACCAAAAAAGAAAAAAAAAGCTGAACCTAACAGTTATACAGAGGGAAACACAACCAAGGCACTTGCTCCAGTGGTAAACAATTCTGAAATTGGTCAGAGGTGGGGAATCATCCCCCATACAGCCAGCAGCCCCGCCCACCCACGCAAGGAGCGTCATTATTGCAAAGCTGTGGGACCGTGCCGAGGCCTCTGTGAGTAAACGTGAGCGGAGCCCCAGGCCAGCTGCTGCTGAACTGTTCCCACCCTTGCCAGGTGAAACACCTGAATATGTACAAGGGCTTGAAAGCCTAGAGGAAGGGCCGTGGAGCCACACCAGCGTCAGCACGCAGGCCAACTTGGTGCCTGCAGGTCAGCCAGGATGGTCCTGGCCACGGGCGCTCTTCTGGAAGCTTTCCATTGCCCTGCCTGAGATACCCCTCCTGTCCCGGCCCCCACTCCTTTTTTTCCTTCCTCACCTCAGCCCGGAGAGATATTCCAGTGGAAGTTATAGGTGACACATCCTCTTCTTTACAGGTGGCAGCCTGGCAACTCCTGCAGAAAGTCCAGCAGAGCCCCACTCACACCGGGCCACCCACAAAGCCGTGGACCGTCACACACTCCCACCAGCACAGCCCCGAGACTCCTGACGGGGCAGAGAATATGGAGTCCGGCACAGCTGCAGGGGCTATTGCTGCCTGGAGTGCTGTTTATATTGACCTCAACCCAGGCACACCTGGGGTGGGCTTGCTGGCAGGGTCAGGCTGCCCAGGTCAGCTAATCCTCAGCCCTCAGCGAATCACATTGCAGAAAATGGACCTCGCTAAGACAGAATATTCGCCAAGGAAAAAAAGGACACAATGCCATTTGCAGCACCGTAGATGAGTCTAGAGGTAATCACGTGACTTGGAGTAAGTCAGAAAGTGAAAGACACATATCATATCATATCACTTATAGGTGTTACCTATAAATTGATACCAGGGCAGATATTTCCACGGAGAAGGGCAATCACAGATTCATTAAACAAACATATGGTTCACCAAAGGAAAGGGGTGAGCATTGAATTCATTACGATATTGGGGTTAACAGACATATACAAACACAGTAGACGTATATAATCACCAAAGACCTACGGAGTACCAAGAGAAGACTACTCAACATTCTGTCATAACGTACATGGGAAAAGGATCCCAGGAAGAACAGACATATGTATATGTGTAAAAGAACCACCTCTTGCACACCTACAACAAGCTAAACGTTGTACTCAAACTTGCTGTAATAAAAAATAAAAAATTAAATTAAAAACACGAACAAGAAGTAGTGAGACAAACTTGAGGGGCTTTCTCCTGGCACATTCCGTTCTACATTCCAATATAGAATGCGACTTACATTGAGGCTCTGCTGCCCTAGTAACCAGATTTGGTAAGGGAGAACTGCTGCCACCTTGTGGCCGTTTCACACAACAGCAGCTTTAATCCCAGCGCTAATGGTCAGTGGATATTCCAAATCATTACAGGCCTGTAAATGACACCTGCCCTGAAAACAAATCCTGGGGTCATATATCGACCAAAAAATTCAAAAGACGTCCATATTTCAAAACGACAGTTTCAAGAGGCATATTTCACACACATTAGTGTTGTGCTTCTTTTGCTTGCTTTCTTTCTTTGTTAAAAAAACGGGAATGGAAAAAGGCAACCCTCAGAATGGGCGAAAAGGTTCACAAACGAATCAATGGACAAAGGTTTAATCTCCAATATATATAAACAGCTCATGCAGCTTAATATTAATAAAACAAACAACCCAATACAAAAATGGCAGAAGATCTAAATAGACGTTTCTTCAAAGAGGACACAGAGATGGCCAAGACGCACATGAAAAGCTGCTCAACATCACTAATTATTAGAGAAATGCAAATCAAAACTACAATGAGGTAAGACCTCACACCTGTTAGAATCGGCATCATCAGATAATCTACAAACAACAAATTCTGGGGAGGGTGTGGACAAAAGGAACCCTCTTCCGCTATTGGTGGGAATGTAAATTGATACAGTCTCTATGGAGAACAGTATGGAGGTTCCTTTAAAAAACTAAAAGGAGAATTACCATAGGATCCAGCAATCCCACTTCTGGGCATTTACCCAGGGAAAACCATAAATCACAGAGACACATTCACCACAATGTTCATTGCAGCACTATTTACAATAGCCAGGGAATGGAAGCAACCTAAATGCCCACAGACAGACGAATGGATAAAGATGTGGTACATATATAAAATGGAATATTACTCAGCCATAAAAAGGAATGAAACTGGGTCATTTGTAGAGAAGTTGACGGATCTAGAGACTGTCATACAGAGTGAAGTAAGTCAGAAAGAGAAAAACAAATATTGTTTATTAATGCCTATATGTGGTACCTAGAAAAATGGTACAGATGAACTGGTTTGCAGGGCAGAAATAGAGACAGAGAGGTAGAGAACAAACGTATGGACACAAAGTGGGGAAGCCATGGGGTGGTGGTGGTGGGATGAGTTGGGAGATTGGGATTGACCTGTATACATGTATATGCATAAAATAGATAACTAATAATAACCTACTGTATAAAAAAATAAAATTAAATTTTAAAAATTTTAAAAATAAAATGTAAAAATTAAACAGAAAAAATGTTCTTCCATTCACACTGATGTATTTATAAGAATGAATTATTTCCATGCTTATATCCATAAATACATAAAAGAGGAATAAAATCTAACTTGAACCAAAAAAGAAAAAAAAAACTGAACCTAACAGTTATACAGAGGAAAACACTACCAAGGCACTTGCTCCAGTGGTAAACAATTCGGAAATTGGTCAGAGGTGGGGAATCATTTCCCATAGAGCCAGCAGCCCCGCTCGCCCACGCAAGGAGCGTCCTTATTGCAAAGCTGTGGGACCGTGGCGAGGCCTCTGTGAGTAAACGTGAGCTGAGCCCCAGGCCAGCTGCTGCTGCACTGTTCCCACCCTTCCCAGGTGAAACACCTGAATATGTCCAAGGGCTTGAAAGCCTAGAGGAAGGGCCGTGGAGCCACACCAGCGACAGCACGCAGGACAACTTGGTGCCTGCAGTTCAGCCAGTATGGTCCTGGCCACGGGCGCTCTTCTGGAAGCTTTCCATTGCCCTGCCTGAGATACCCCTCCTGTCCCGGCCCCCACTCCTTTTTTTCCTTCCTCACCTCAACCCGGAGAGATATTCCAGTGGAAGTTATGGGTGACACATCCTCTTCTTTACAGGTGGCACCCTGGCAACTTCTGCAGAGAGTCCTGCAGAGCCCCACTCACACCGGGCCACCCACAAAGCCGTGGACCCTCACACCCTTCCACCAGCACAGCCCCGAGACTGCTGACGGGGCAGAGAATATGGAGTCAGGCACAGCTGCAGGGGCTATTGCTGCCTGGAGTGCTGTTTATATTGACCTCAACCCAGGCACACCTGGGGAGGGCTTGCCGGCAGGGTCAGGCTGGCCAGGTCAGCTAATCCTCAGCCCTCAGGGAATCACATTGCAGAAAATGGACCTCGCTAAGACAGAATATTCGCCAAGGAAAAGAAGCACACAATGCCATTTGCAGCACCGTAGATGAGTCTAGAGGTAATCACGTGACTTGGAGTAAGTCAGAAAGTGAAAGACACATATCATATCATATCACTTATAGGTGTTACCTATAAATTGATACCAGGGCAGATATTTCCACGGAGAAGGCAATCACAGATTCATTAAACAAACTTATGGTTCACCAAAGGAAAGGTGTGAGGATTGAATTCATTACGATATTGGGGTTAACAGACATATACAAACACAGTAGACATATATAATCACCAAAGACCTACGGAGTACCAAGAGAAGACTACTCAACATTCTGTCATAACGTACATGGGAAAAGGATCCCAGGAAGGACAGACATATGTATATGTGTAAAAGAACCACCTCTTGCACACCTACAACAAGCTAAACGTTGTACTCAAACTTGCTGTAATAAAAAATAAAAAATTAAATTAAAAACACGAACAAGAAGTAGTGAGACAAACTTGAGGGGATTTCTCCTGGCACATTCCGTTCTAAATTCCAATCTAGAACGCGACTTCCATTGAGGCTCTGCTGCCCTAGTAACCAGATTTGGTAAGGGAGAACTGCTGCCACCTTGTGGCCGTTTCACACAACAGCAGCTTTAATACCAGCGCTAATGGTCAGTGGAAATTCCAAATCATTACAGGCCTGTAAATGACACCTGCCCTGAAAACAAATCCTGGGGTCATATATCGACCAAAAAATTCAAAAGACGTCCATATTTCAAAACGACAGTTTCATGAGGCATATTTCACGCACATTAGTGTTCTGATTCTTTTGATTTCTTTCTTTCTTTGTTAAAAAAACTGGAATGCAAAAAGGTAACCCTCTGAAGGGTCGAAAACGTTCACAAACGAATCAATGGACAAAGGTTTAATCTCCAATATATATATACAGCTCATGCAGCTTAATATTAATACAACAAACAACACAATACAAAAATGGGCAGAAGATCTAAATAGATGTTTCTTCAAAGAAGACACAGAGATGGCCAAGACGCACATGAAAAGCTGCTCAACATCACTAATTATTAGAGAAATGCAAATCAAAACTACAATGAGGTAAGACCTCACACCTGTTAGAATCGGCATCATCAGATAATCTACAAACAACAAATTCTGGGGAGGGTGTGGACAAAAGGAACCCTTTTCCGCTATTGGTGGGAATGTAAATTGATACAGTCACTATGGAGAACAGTATGGAGGTTCCTTTAAAAAACTAAAAACAGAATTACCATAGGATCCAGCAATCCCACTTCTGGGCATATACCCAGAGAAAACCATAAATCACAGAGACACATTCACCAGAATGTTCATTGCAGCACTATTTACAATAGCCAGGTAATGGAAGCAACCTAAATGCCCACAGACAGACGAATGGATAAAGATGTGGTACATATATAAAATGGAATATTACTCAGCCATAAAAAGGAATGAAACTGAATTATTTGTAGAGAAGTTGATGGACCTAGAGACTGTCATACAGAGTGAAGTAAGTCAGAAAGAGAAAAACAAATATTGTATATTAATGCCTATATGTGGAACCTAGAAAAATGCTACAGATGAACTGGTTTGCAGGGCAGAAATAGAGACACAGAGGTAGAGAACAAACGTATGGACACAAAGTGGGGGAAGCCATGGGGTGGTGGTGGTGGGATGAGTTGGGAGATTGGGATTGACCTGTATACATGTCTAGGCATGAAATAGATAACTAATAATAATCTAGTGTATAAAAAAATAAATAAAATTAAATTTCAAAATTTTTAAAAATAAAATGTAAAAATAAAACAGAAAAAAGTTCTTCCATTCACACTGATGTATTTATAAGAATGAATTTTTTCCATGCTTATATGTATAAATACATAAAAGAGGAATAAAATCTAACTTGAACAAAAAAAGAAAAAAAAAAAACTGAACCTAAGAGTTATACAGAGGAAAACACTACCAAGGCACTTGCTCCAGTGGTAAACAATTCTGAAATTGGTCAGAGGTGGGGAATCATCTCCCATACAGCCAGCAGCCCCACCCGCCCACGCAAGGAGCGTCCTTATTGCAAAGCTTGGGGACTGTGCCGAGGCCTCTGTGAGTAAACGTGAGCTGAGCCCCAGGCCAGATGCTGCTGAACTGTTCCCACCCTTCCCAGGTGAAACACCTGAATATGTACAAGGGCTTGAAAGCCTAGAGGAAGGGCCGTTGAGCCACACCAGCGAAAGCACGCAGGCCAACTTGGTGCCTGCAGGTCAGCCAGGATGGTCCTGGCCACGGGCGCTCTTCTGGAAGCTTTCCGTTGCCCTGCCTGAGATACCCCTCCTGTCCCGGCCCCCACTCCTTTTTTTCCTTCCTCACCTCAGCCCGGAGAGATACTCCAGTGGAAATTAAGGGTGACACATCCTCTTCTTTACAGGTGGCAGCCTGGCATCTCCTGCAGAAAGTCCAGCAGAGCCCCACTCACACCGGGCCACCCACAAAGCCGTGGACCCTCACACCCTCCCACCAGCACAGCCCCGAGACTGCTGACGGGGCAGAGAATATGGAGTCAGGCACAGCTGCAGGGGCTATTGCTGCCTGGAGTGCTGTTTATATTGACCTCAACCCAGGCACACCTGGGGAGGGCTTGCCGTCAGGGTCAGGCCGCCCAGGTCAGCTAATCCTCAGCCCTCAGGGAATCACATTGCAGAAAATGGACCTCGCTAAGACAGAATATTCGCCAAGGAAAAAAAGCACACAATGCCATTTGCAACACCGTAGATGAGTCTAGAGGTAATCACGTGACTTGGAGTAAGTCAGAAAGTGAAAGACACATATCATATCATATCACTTATAGGTGTTACCTATAAATTGATACCAGGGCAGATATTTCCACGGAGAAGGGCAATCACAGGTTCATTAAACAAACTTATGGTTCACCAAAGGAAAGGTGTGAGGATTGAATTCATTATGATATTGGGGTTAACAGACATATACAAACACAGTAGACGTATATAATCACCAAAGACCTACGGAGTACCAAGAGAAGACTACTCAACATTCTGTCATAACGAACATGGGAAAAGGATCCCAGGAAGAACAGACATATGTATATGTGTAAAAGAACCACCTCTTGCACACCTACAACAAGCTAAACGTTGTACTCAACCTTGCTGTAATAAAAAATAAAAAATTAAATTAAAAACACGAACAAGAATTAGTGAGAAAAACTTGAGGGGCTTTCTCCTGGTACATTCCGTTCTACATTCCAATCTAGAACGCGACTTCCATTGAGGCTCTGCTGCCCTAGTAACCAGATTTGGTAAGGGAGGACTGCTGCCACCTTGTGGCCGTTTCACACAACAGCAGCTTTAATCCCAGCGCTAATGGTCAGTGGATATTCCAAATCATTACAGGCCTGTAAATGACACCTGCCCTGAAAACAAATCCTGGGGTCATATATCGACCAAAAAATTCAAAAGACGTCCCTATTTCAAAACGACAGTTTCAAGAGGCATATTTCACGAACATTAGTGTTCTGCTTCTTTTGATTTCTTTCTTTCTTTGTTAAAAAAACGGGAATGGAAAAAGGTAACCCTCAGAAGGGGCGAAAACGTTCACAAACGAATCAATGGACAAAGGTTTAATCTCCAATATATATATACAGCTCATGCAGCTTAATATTAATACAACAAACAACACAATACAAAAATGGGCAGAAGATCTAAATAGACGTTTCTTCAAAGAAGACACAGAGATGGCCAAGACGCACATGAAAAGCTGCTCAACATCACTAATTATTAGAGAAATGCAAATCAAAACTACAATGAGGTAAGACCTCACACCTGTTAGAATCGGCATCATCAGATAATCTACAAACAACAAATTCTGGGGAGGGTGTGGACAAAAGGAACCCTCTTCCTCTATTGGTGGGAATGTAAATTGATACAGTCACTATGGAGAACAGTATGCAGGTTCCTTTAAAAAACTAAAAAGAGAATTACCATAGGATCCAGCAATCCCACTTCTGGGCATATACCCAGAGAAAACCATAAATCACAGAGACACATTCACCACAATGTTCATTGCAGCACTATTTACAATAGCCAGGTAATGGAAGCAACCTAAATGCCCACAGACAGACGAATGGATAAAGATGTTGTACATATATAAAATGGAATATTACTCAGCCATAAAAAGGAAAGAAACTGGGTCATTTGTAGAGAAGTTGATGGATCTAAGACTGTCATACAGAGTGAAGTAAGTCAGAAAGAGAAAAACAAATATTGTATATTAATGCCTATATGTGGAACCTAGAAAAATGCTACAGATGAACTAGTTTGCAGGGCAGAAATAGAGACACAGAGGTAGAGAACAAACGTATGGACACAAAGTGGGGGAAGCCATGGGGTGGTGGTGGTGGGATGAGTTGGGAGATTGGGATTGACCTGTATACATGTATATGCATAAAATAGATAACTAATAATAACCTACTGTATAAAAAAAATAAATAAAATTATATTTCAAAAATTTTAAAAATAAAATGTAAAAATAAAACAGAAAAAAAGTTCTTCCATTCACACTGATGTATTTATAAGAATGAATTATTTCCATGCTTATATCCATAAATACATAAAAGAGGAATAAAATCTAACTTGAACCAAAAAAGAAAAAAAAAACTGAACCTAACAGTTATACAGAGGAAATCACTACCAAGGCACTTGCTCCAGTGGTAAACAATTCTGAAATTGGTCAGAGGTGGGGAATCATCTCCCATAGAGCCAGCAGCCCCGCCCTCCCATGCAAGGAGCGTCCTTATTGCAAAGCTGGGGGACCGTGCCGAGGCCTCTGTGAGTAAACGTGAGCTGAGCCCCAGGCCAGCTGCTGCTGCACTGCTCCCACCCTTCCCAGGTGAAACACCTGAATATGTACAAGGGCTTGAAAGCCTAGAGGAAGGGCCGTGGAGCCACACCAGCGACAGCACGCAGGCCACCTTGGTGCCTGCAGGTCAGCCAGTATGGTCCTGGCCACGGGCGCTCTTCTGGAAGCTTTCCATTGCCCTGCCTGAGATACCCCTCCTGTCCCGGCCCCCAATCCTTTTTTTCCTTCCTCACCTCAGCCCGGAGAGTTATTCCAGTGGAAGTTATGGGTGACACATCCTCTTCTTTACAGGTGGCAGCCTGGCAACTCCTGCAGAAAGTCCAGCAGAGCCCCACTCACACCGGGCCACCCACAAAGCCGTGGACCCTCACACCCTCCCACCAGCACAGCCCCGAGACTGCTGACGGGGCAGAGAATATGGACTCAGGCACAGCTGCAGGGGCTATTGCTGCCTGGAGTGCTGTTTATATTGACCTCAACCCAGGCACACCTGGGGAGGGCTTGCCGGCAGGGTCAGGCTGCCCAGGTCAGCTAATCCTCAGCCCTCAGGGAATCACATTGCAGAAAATGGACCTCGGTAAGACAGAATATTCGCCAAGGAAAAGAAGCACACAATGCCATTTGCAGCAGCGTAGATGAGTCTAGAGGTAATCACGTGACTTGGAGTAAGTCAGAAAGTGAAAGACAGATATCATATCATATCACTTATAGGTGTTACCTATAAATTGATACCAGGGCAGATATTTCCACGGAGAAGGGCAATCACAGATTCATTAAACAAACTTATGGTTCACCAAAGGAATGGTGTGAGGATTGAATTCATTACGATATTGGGGTTAACAGACATATACAAACACAGTAGACATATATAATCACCAAAGACCTACGGAGTACCAAGAGAAGACTACTCAACATTCTGTCATAACGTACATGGGAAAAGGATCCCAGGAAGAACAGACATATATATATGTGTAAAAGAACCACCTCTTGCACACCTACAACAAGCTAAACGTTGTACTCAAACTTGCTGTAATAAAAAATAAAAAATTAAATTAAAAACACGAACAAGAAGTAGTGAGACAAACTTGAGGGGCTTTCTCCTGGCACATTCCGTTCTACATTCCAATCTAGAACGCGACTTCCATTGAGGCTCTGCTGCCCTAGTAACCAGATTTGGTAAGGGAGAACTGCTGCCACCTTGTGGCCGTTTCACCCAACAGCAGCTTTAATCCCAGCGCTAATGGTCAGTGGATATTCCAAATCATTACAGGCCTGTAAATGACACCTGCCCTGAAAACAAATCCTGGGGTCATATATCGACCAAAAAATTCAAAAGACGTCCCTATTTCAAAACGACAGTTTCAAGAGGCATATTTCACGAACATTAGTGTTCTGCTTCTTTTGATTTCTTTCTTTCTTTGTTAAAAAAACGGGAATGGAAAAAGGTAACCCTCAGAAGGGGCGAAAACGTTCACAAACGAATCAATGGACAAAGGTTTAATCTCCAATATATATATACAGCTCATGCAGCTTAATATTAATACAACAAACAACACAATACAAAAATGGGCAGAAGATCTAAATAGACGTTTCTTCAAAGAAGACACAGAGATGGCCAAGACGCACATGAAAAGCTGCTCAACATCACTAATTATTAGAGAAATGCAAATCAAAACTACAATGAGGTAAGACGTCACACCTGTTAGAATCGGCATCATCAGATAATCTACAAACAACAAATTCTGGGGAGGGTGTGGACAAAAGGAACCCTCTTCCTCTATTGGTGGGAATGTAAATTGATACAGTCACTATGGAGAACAGTATGCAGGTTCCTTTAAAAAACTAAAAAGAGAATTACCATAGGATCCAGCAATCCCACTTCTGGGCATATACCCAGAGAAAACCATAAATCACAGAGACACATTCACCACAATGTTCATTGCAGCACTATTTACAATAGCCAGGTAATGGAAGCAACCTAAATGCCCACAGACAGACGAATGGATAAAGAAGTTGTACATATATAAAATGGAATATTACTCAGCCATAAAAAGGAAAGAAACTGGGTCATTTGTAGAGAAGTTGATGGATCTAGAGACTGTCATACAGAGTGAAGTAAGTCAGAAAGAGAAAAACAAATATTGTATATTAATGCCTATATGTGGAACCTAGAAAAATGCTACAGATGAACTGGTTTGCAGGGCAGAAATAGAGACAGAGAGGTAGAGAACAAACGTATGGACACAAAGTGGGGGTAGCCATGGGGTGGTGGTGGTGGGATGAGTTGGGAGATTGGGATTGACCTGTATACATGTATATGCATAAAATAGATAACTAATAATAACCTACTGTATAAAAAAAATAAATAAAATTAAATTTCAAAAATTTTAAAAATAAAATGTAAAAATAAAACAGAAAAAAAGTTCTTCCATTCACACTGATGTATTTATAAGTATGAATTATTTCCATGCTTATATCCATAAATACATAAAAGAGGAATAAAATCTAACTTGAACCAAAAAAGAAAAAAAAAACTGAACCTAACAGTTATACAGAGGAAAACACTACCAAGGCACTTGCTCCAGTGGTAAACAATTCTGAAATTGGTCAGAGGTGGGGAATCATCTCCCATAGAGCCGGCAGCCCCGCCCGCCCACGCAAGGAGTGTCCTTATTGCAAAGCTGGGGGACCGTGCCGAGGCCTCTGTGAGTAAACGTGAGCTGAGCCCCAGGCCAGCTGCTGCTGCACTGCTCCCACCCTTCCCAGGTGAAACACCTGAATATGTACAAGGGCTTGAAAGCCTAGAGGAAGGGCCGTGGAGCCACACCAGCGACAGCACGCAGGCCACCTTGGTGCCTGCAGGTCAGCCAGGATGGTCCTGGCCACGGGCGCTCTTCTGGAAGCTTTCCATTGCCCTGCCTGAGATACCCCTCCTGTCCCGGCCCCCACTCCTTTTTTTCCTTCCTCACCTCAGCCCGGAGAGATATTCCAGTGGAAGTTATGGGTGACACATCCTCTTCTTTACAGGTGGCAGCCTGGCAACTCCTCCCGAAAGTCCAGCAGAGACCCACTCACACCGGGCCACCCACAAAGCCGTGGACCCACACACCCTCCCACCAGCACAGCCCCGAGACTGCTGACGGGGCAGAGAATATGGAGTCAGGCACAGCTGCAGGGGCTATTGCTGCCTGGAGTGCTGTTTATATTGACCTCAACCCAGGCACACCTGGGGAGGGCTTGCCGGCAGGGTCAGGCTGGCCAGGTCAGCTAATCCTCAGCCCTCAGGGAATCACATTGCAGAAAATGGACCTCGCTAAGACAGAATATTCGCCAAGGAAAAGAAGCACACAATGCCATTTGCAGCAGCGTAGATGAGTCTAGAGGTAATCACGTGACTTGGAGTAAGTCAGAAAGTGAAAGACACATATCATATCATATCACTTATAGGTGTTACCTATAAATTGATACCAGGGCAGATATTTCCACGGAGAAGGGCAATCACAGATTCATTAAACAAACTTATGGTTCACCAAAGGAAAGGTGTGAGGATTGAATTCATTACGATATTGGGGTTAACAGACATATACAAACACAGTAGACATATATAATCACCAAAGACCTACGGAGTACCAAGAGAAGACTACTCAACATTCTGTCATAACGTACATGGGAAAAGGATCCCAGGAAGAACAGACATATGTATATGTGTAAAAGAACCACCTCTTGCACACCTACAACAAGCTAAACGTTGTACTCAAACTTGCTGTAATAAAAAATAAAAAATTAAATTAAAAACACGAACAAGAAGTAGTGAGACAAACTTGAGGGGCTTTCTCCTGGCACATTCCGTTCTACATTCCAATCTAGAACGCGACTTCCATTGAGGCTCTGCTGCCCTAGTAACCAGATATGGTAAGGGAGAACTGCTGCCACCTAGTGGCCGTTTCACACAACAGCAGCTTTAATCCCAGCGCTAATGGTCAGTGGATATTCCAAATCATTACAGGCCTGTAAATGACACCTGCCCTGAAAACAAATCCTGGGGTCATATATCGACCAAAAAATTCAAAAGACGTCCATATTTCAAAACGACAGTTTCAAGAGGCATATTTCACGCACATTAGTGTTCTGATTATTTTGCTTTCTTTCTTTCTTTGCTAAAAAAATGGGAATGGTAAAAGGCAACCCTCAGAATGGGCGAAAACGTTCACAAACGAATCAATGGACAAAGGTTTAATCTCCAATATATATAAACAGCTCATGCAGCTTAATATTAATAAAACAAACAACCCCCTACAAAAATGGGCAGAAGATCTAAATAGACGTTTCTTCAAAGAAGACACAGAGATGGCCAAGACACACTTGAAAAGCTGCTCAACATCACTAATTATTAGAGAAATGCAAATCAAAACTACAATGAGGTAAGACCTCACACCTGTTAGAATCGGCATCATCAGATAATCGACAAACAACAAATTCTGGGGAGGGTGTGGACAAAAGGAACCCTCTTCCGCTATTGGTGAGAATGTAAATTGATACAGTCACTATGGAGAACAGTATGCAGGTTCCTTTAAAAAACTAAAAAGAGAATTACCATAGGATCCAGCAATCCCACTTCTGGGCATATACCCAGAGAAAACCATAAATCACAAAGACACATTCACCACAATGTTCATTGCAGCACTATTTACAATAGCCAGGTAATGGAAGCAACCTAAATGCCCACAGACAGACGAATGGATAAAGAGGTGGTACATATATAAAATGGAATATTACTCAGCCATAAAAAGGAATGAAACTGGGTCATTTGTAGAGAAGTTGATGGATCTAGAGACTGTCATACAGAGTGAAGTAAGTCAGAAAGAGAAAAACAAATATTGTATATTAATGCCTATATGTGGAACCTAGAAAAATGCTACAGATGAACTGGTTTGCAGGGCAGAAATAGAGACAGAGAGGTAGAGAACAAACGTATGGACACAAAGTGGGGGAAGCCATGGGGTGGTGGTGGTGGGATGAGTTGGGAGATTGGGATTGACCTGTATACATGTATATGCATAAAATAGATAACTAATAATAACCTACTGTATAAAAAAAATAAATAAAATTAAATTTCAAAAATTTTAAAAATAAAAGGAAAAAATAAAACAGAAAAAAAGTTCTTCCATTCACACTGATGTATTTATAAGAATGAATTATTTCCATGCTTATATCCATAAATACATAAAAGAGGAATAAAATCTAACTTGAACCAAAAAAGAAAAAAAAAACTGAACCTAACAGTTATACAGAGGAAAACACTACCAAGGCACTTGCTCCAGTGGTAAACAATTCTGAAATTGGTCAGAGGTGGGGAATCATCTCCCATAGAGCCGGCAGCCCCCCCGCCCACGCAAGGAGCGTCCTTATTGCAAAGCTGGGGCACCGTGCCGAGGCCTCTGTGAGTAAACGTGAGCTGAGCCCCAGGCCAGCTGCTGCTGAACTGTTCCCACCCTTCCCAGGTGAAACACCTGAATATGTACAAAGGATTCAAAGCCTAGAGGAAGGGCCGTGGAGCCACACCAGCGACAGCACGCAGGCCACATTGGTGCCTGCAGGTCAGCCAGGATGGTCCTGGCCACGGGCGCTCTTCTGGAAGCTTTCCATTGCCCTGCCTGAGATACCCCTCCTGTCCCGGCCCCCACTCCTTTTTTTCCTTCCTCACCTCAGCCCGGAGAGATATTCCAGTGGAAGTTATGGGTGACACATCCTCTTCTTTACAGGTGGCAGCCTGGCAACTCCTGCAGAAAGTCCAGAAGAGCCCCACTCACACCGGGCCACCCACAAAGCCCTGGACCCTCACACCCTCCCACCAGCACAGCCCCATGACTGCTGACGGGGCAGAGAATATGGAGTCAGGCACAGCTGCAGGGGCTATTGCTGCCTGGAGTGCTGTTTATATTGACCTCAACCCAGGCACACCTGGGGAGGGCTTGCCGGCAGGGTCAGGCTGCCCAGGTCAGCTAATCCTCAGCCCTCAGGGAATCACATTGCAGAAAATGGACCTCGCTAAGACAGAATATTCGCCAAGGAAAAGAAGCACAAATGCCATTTGCAGCACCGTAGATGAGTCTAGAGGTAATCACGTGACTTGGAGTAAGTCAGAAAGTGAAAGACACATATCATATCATATCACTTATAGGTGTTACCTATAAATTGATACCAGGGCAGATATTTCCACGGAGAAGGGCAATCACAGATTCATTAAACAAACTTATGGTTCACCAAAGGAAAGGTGTGAGGATTGAGTTCATTATGATATTAGGGTTAACAGACATATACAAACACAGTAGACGTATATAATCATCAAAGACCTACGGAGTACCAAGAGAAGACTACTCAACATTCTGTCATAACGAACATGGTAAAAGGATCCCAGGAAGAACAGACATATGTATATGTGTAAAAGAACCACCTCTTGCACACCTACAACAAGCTAAACGTTGTACTCAAACTTGCTGTAATAAAAAATAAAAAATTAAATTAAAAACACGAACAAGAATTAGTGAGAAAAACTTGAGGGGCTTTCTCCTGGTACATTCCGTTCTACATTCCAATCTAGAACGCAACTTCCATTGAGGCTCTGCTGCCCTAGTAACCAGATTTGGTAAGGGAGAACTGCTGCCGCCTTGTGGCCGTTTCACACAACAGCAGCTTTAATCCCAGCGCTAATGGTCAGTGGATATTCCAAATCATTACAGGCCTGTAAATGACACCTGCCCTGAAAACAAATCCTGGGGTCATATATCAACCAAAAAATTCAAAAGACGTCCATATTTCAAAACGACAGTTTCAAGAGGCATATTTCACGCACATTAGTGTTCTGCTTCTTTTGATTTCTTTCTTTCTTTGTTAAAAAAACGGGAATGGAAAAAGGCAACCGTCAGAATGGGCGAAAACTTTCACAAACGAATCAATGGACAAAGGTTTAATCTCCAATATATATAAACAGCTCATGCAGCTTAATATTAATAAAACAAACGACCCAATACAAAAATGGGCAGAAGATCTAAATAGACGTTTCTTCAAAGAAGACACAGAGATGGCCAAGACGCACATGAAAAGCTGCTCAACATCACTAATTATTAGAGAAATGCAAATCAAAACTACAATGAGGTAAGACCTCACACCTGTTAGAATCGGCATTATCAGATAATCTACAAACAACAAATTCTTGGGAGGCTGTGGACAAAAGGAACCCTCTTCTGCTATTGGTGGGAATGTAAATTGATGCAGTCACTATGGAGAACAGTATGGAGGTTCATTTGAAAAACTAAAAACAGAATTACAATAGGATCCAGCAATCCCACTTCTGGGCATATACCCAGAGAAAACCATAAATCACAAAGACACATTCACCACAATGTTCATCGCAGCACTATTTACAATAGCCAGGTAATGGAAGCAACCTAAATGCCCACAGACAGACGAATGGATAAAGATGTGGTACATATATAAAATGGAATATTACTCAGCCATAAAAAGGAATGAAACTGGGTCATTTGTAGAGAAGTTGATGGATCTAGAGACTGTCATACAGAGTGAAGTCAGTCAGAAAGAGAAAAACAAATATTGTATATTAATGCCTATATGTGGAACCTAGAAAAATGCTACAGATGAACTGGTTTGCAGGGCAGAAATAGAGACACAGAGGTAGAGAACTAACGTATGGACACAAAGTGGGGGAAGCCATGGGGTGGTGGTAGTGGGATGAGTTGGGAGATTGGGATTGACCTGTATACATGTCTATGCATAAAATAGATAACTAATAATAACCTACTGTATAAAAAAAATAAATAAAATTAAATTTCAAAAATTTTAAAAATAAAATGTAAAAATAAAACAGAAAAAATGTTCTTCCATTCACACTGATGTATTTATAAGAATGAATTATTTCCATGCTTATATCCATAAATACATAAAAGGGGAATAAAATCTAACTTGAACCAAAAAAGAAAAAAAAAACTGAACCTAACAGTTATACAGAGAAAAACACTACCAAGGCACTTGCTCCAGTGGTAAACAATTCTGAAATTGGTCAGAGGTGGTGAATCATCTCCCATAGAGCCGGCAGCCCCGCCCGCCCACGCAAGGAGCGTCCTTATTGCAAAGCTGGGGGACCGTGCCGAGGCCTCTGTGAGTAAACGTGAGCTGAGCCCCAGGCCAGCTGCTGCTGAACTGTTCCCACCCTTCCCAGGTGAAACACCTGAATATGTACAAGGGCTTGAAAGCCTAGAGGAAGGGCCGTGGAGCCACACCAGCGACAGGACGCAGGCCACCTTGGTGCCTGCAGGTCAGCCAGGATGGTCCTGGCCACGGGCGCTCTTCTGGAAGCTTTCCATTGCCCTGCCTGAGATACCCCTCCTGTCCCGGCCCCCACTCCTTTTTTTCCTTCCTCACCTCAGCCCGGAGAGATATTCCAGTGGAAGTTATGGGTGACACATCCTCTTCTTTACAGGTGGCAGCCTGGCAACTCCTGCAGAAAGTCCAGCAGAGCCCCACTGACACCGGGCCACCCACAAAGCCCTGGACCCTCACACCCTCCCACCAGCACAGCCCCGAGACTGCTGACGGGGCAGAGAATATGGAGTCAGTCACAGCTGCAGGGGCTATTGCTGCCTGGAGTGCTGTTTATATTGACCTCAACCCAGGCACACCTGGGGAGGGCTTGCCGGCAGGGTCAGGCTGCCCAGGTCAGCTAATCCTCAGCCCTCAGGGAATCACACTGCAGAAAATGGACCTCGCTAAGACAGAATATTCGCCAAGGAAAAGAAGCACACAATGCCATTTGCAGCACCGTAGATGAGTCTAGAGGTAATCACGTGACATGGAGTAAGTCTGAAAGTGAAAGACACATATCATATCATATCACTTATAGGTGTTACCTATAAATTGATACCAGGGCAGATATTTCCACGGAGAAGGGCAATCACAGATTCATTAAACAAACTTATGGTTCACCAAAGGAAAGGTGTGAGGATTGAATTCATTACGATATTGGGGTTAACAGACATATACAAACACAGTAGACATATATAATCACCAAAGACCTACGGAGTACCAAGAGAAGACTACTCAACATTCTGTCATAACGTACATGGGAAAAGGATCCCAGGAAGAACAGACATATGTATATGTGTAAAAGAACCACCTCTTGCACACCTACAACAAGCTAAACGTTGTACTCAAACTTGCTGTAATAAAAAATAAAAAATTAAATTAAAAACACGAACAAGAAGTAGTGAGACAAACTTGAGGGGCTTTCTCCTGGCACATTCCGTTCTACATTCCAATCTAGAACGCGACTTCCATTGAGGCTCTGCTGCCCTAGTAACCAGATATGGTAAGGGAGAACTGCTGCCACCTAGTGGCCGTTTCACACAACAGCAGCTTTAATCCCAGCGCTAATGGTCAGTGGATATTCCAAATCATTACAGGCCTGTAAATGACACCTGCCCTGAAAACAAATCCTGGGGTCATATATCGACCAAAAAATTCAAAAGACGTCCATATTCCAAAACGACAGTTTCAAGAGGCATATTTCACGCACATTAGTGTTCTGATTATTTTGCTTTCTTTCTTTCTTTGCTGAAAAAACGGGAATGGTAAAAGGCAACCCTCAGAATGGGCGAAAACGTTCACAAACGAATCAATGGACAAAGGTTTAATCTCCAATATATATAAACAGCTCATGCAGCTTAATATTAATAAAACAAACAACCCCCTACAAAAATGGGCAGAAGATCTAAATAGACGTTTCTTCAAAGAAGACAGAGAGATGGCCAAGACACACATGAAAAGCTGCTCAACATCACTAATTATTAGAGAAATGCAAATCAAAACTACAATGAGGTAAGACCTCACACCTGTTAGAATCGGCATCATCAGATAATCGACAAACAACAAATTCTGGGGAGGGTGTGGACAAAAGGAACCCTCTTCCGCTATTGGTGAGAATGTAAATTGATACAGTCACTATGGAGAACAGTATGCAGGTTCCTTTAAAAAACTAAAAAGAGAATTACCATAGGATCCAGCAATCCCACTTCTGGGCATATACCCAGAGAAAACCATAAATCACAAAGACACATTCACCACAATGTTCATTGCAGCACTATTTACAATAGCCAGGTAATGGAAGCAACCTAAATGCCCACAGACAGACGAATGGATAAAGATGTGGTACATATATAAAATGGAATATTACTCAGCCATAAAAAGGAATGAAACTGGGTCATTTGTAGAGAAGTTGATGGATCTATAGACTGTCATACAGAGTGAAGTCAGTCAGAAAGAGAAAAACAAATATTGTATATTAATGCCTATATGTGGAACCTAGAAAAATGCTACAGATGAACTGGTTTGCAGGGCAGAAATAGAGACAGAGAGGTAGAGAACAAACGTATGGACACAAAGTGGGGGAAGCCATGGGGTGGTGGTGGTGGGATGAGTTGGGAGATTGGGATTGACCTGTATATATGTCTATGCATAAAATAGATAACTAATAATAACCTAGTGTATAAAAAAAATAAATAAAATTAAATTTCAAAAATTTTGAAAATAAAATGTAAAAATAAAACAGAAAAAAAGTTCTTCCATTCACACTGATGTATTTATAAGAATGAATTATTTCCATGCTTATATCCATAAATACATAAAAGAGGAATAAAATCTAACTTGAACCAAAAAAGAAAAAAAAAACTGAACCTAACAGTTATACAGAGGAAAACACTACCAAGGCACTTGCTCCAGTGGTAAACAATTCTGAAATTGGTCAGAGGTGGGGAATCATCTCCCATAGAGCCGGCAGCCCCCCCCGCCCACGCAAGGAGCGTCCTTATTGCAAAGCTGGGGGACCGTGCCGAGGCCTCTGTGAGTAAACGTGAGCTGAGCCCCAGGCCAGCTGCTGCTGAACTGTTCCCACCCTTCCCAGGTGAAACACCTGAATATGTACAAAGTCTTCAAAGCCTAGAGGAAGGGCCATGGAGCCACACCAGCGACAGCACGCAGGCCACATTGGTGCCTGCAGGTCAGCCAGGATGGTCCTGGCCACGGGCGCTCTTCTGGAAGCTTTCCATTGCCCTGCCTGAGATACCCCTCCTGTCCCGGCCCCCACTCCTTTTTTGCCTTCCTCACCTCAGCCCGGAGAGATATTCCAGTGGAAGTTATGGGTGACACATCCTCTTCTTTACAGGTGGCAGCCTGGCAACTCCTGCAGAAAGTCCAGCAGAGCCCCACTCACACCGGGCCACCCACAAAGCCGTGGACCCTCACACCCTCCCACCAGCACAGCCCCGAGACTGCTGACGGGGCAGAGAATATGGAGTCAGGCACAGCTGCAGGGGCTATTGCTGCCTGGAGTGCTGTTTATATTGACCTCAGCCCAGGCACACCTGGGGAGGGCTTGCCGGCATGGTCAGGCTGCCCAGGTCAGCTAATCCTCAGCCCTCAGGGAATCACATTGCAGAAAATGGACCTCGCTAAGACAGAATATTCGCCAAGGAAAAGAAGCACAAATGCCATTTGCAGCACCGTAGATGAGTCTAGAGGTAATCACGTGACTTGGAGTAAGTCAGAAAGTGAAAGACACATATCATATCATATCACTTATAGGTGTTACCTATAAATTGATACCAGGGCAGATATTTCCACGGAGAAGGGCAATCAAAGATTCATTAAACAAACTTATGGTTCACCAAAGGAAAGGTGTGAGGATTGAGTTCATTATGATATTAGGGTTAACAGACATATACAAACACAGTAGACGTATATAATCATCAAAGACCTATGGAGTACCAAGAGAAGACTACTCAACATTCTGTCATAACGAACATGGTAAAAGGATCCCAGGAAGAACAGACATATGTATATGTGTAAAAGAACCACCTCTTGCACACCTACAACAAGCTAAACGTTGTACTCAAACTTGCTGTAATAAAAAATAAAAAATTAAATTAAAAACACGAACAAGAATTAGTGAGAAAAACTTGAGGGGCTTTCTCCTGGTACATTCCGTTCTACATTCCAATCTAGAACGCAACTTCCATTGAGGCTCTGCTGCCCTAGTAACCAGATTTGGTAAGGGAGAACTGCTGCCGCCTTGTGGCCGTTTCACACAACAGCAGCTTTAATCCCAGCGCTAATGGTCAGTGGATATTCCAAATCATTACAGGCCTGTAAATGACACCTGCCCTGAAAACAAATCCTGGGGTCATATATCAACCAAAAAATTCAAAAGACGTCCATATTTCAAAACGACAGTTTCAAGAGGCATATTTCACGCACATTAGTGTTCTGCTTCTTTTGCATTCTTTCTTTCTTTGTTAAAAAAACGGGAATGGAAAAAGGCAACCGTCAGAATGGGCGAAAACTTTCACAAACGAATCAATGGACAAAGGTTTAATCTCCAATATATATAAACAGCTCATGCAGCTTAATATTAATAAAACAAACAACCCCCTACAAAAATGGGCAGAAGATCTAAATAGACGTTTCTTCAAAGAAGACACAGAGATGGCCAAGACACTCTTGAAAAGCTGCTCAACATCACTAATTATTAGAGAAATGCAAATCAAAACTACAATGAGGTAAGACCTCACACCTGTTAGAATCGGCATCATCAGATAATCGACAAACAACAAATTCTGGGGAGGGTGTGGACAAAAGGAACCCTCTTCCGCTATTGGTGAGAATGTAAATTGATACAGTCACTATGGAGAACAGTATGCAGGTTCCTTTAAAAACCAAAAAGAGAATTACCATAGGATCCAGCAATCCCACTTCTGGGCATATACCCAGAGAAAACCATAAATCACAAAGACACATTCACCACAATGTTCATTGCAGCACTATTTACAATAGCCAGGTAATGGAAGCAACCTAAATGCCCACAGACAGACGAATGGATAAAGAGGTGGTACATATATAAAATGGAATATTACTCAGCCATAAAAAGGAATGAAACTGGGTCATTTGTAGAGAAGTTGATGGATCTAGAGACTGTCATACAGAGTGAAGTAAGTCAGAAAGAGAAAAACAAATATTGTATATTAATGCCTATATGTGGAACCTAGAAAAATGCTACAGATGAACTGGTTTGCAGGGCAGAAATAGAGACAGAGAGGTAGAGAACAAACGTATGGACACAAAGTGGGGGAAGCCATGGGGTGGTGGTGGTGGGATGAGTTGGGAGATTGGGATTGACCTGTATACATGTATATGCATAAAATAGATAACTAATAATAACCTACTGTATAAAAAAAATAAATAAAATTAAATTTCAAAAATTTTAAAAATAAAAGGTAAAAATAAAACAGAAAAAAAGTTCTTCCATTCACACTGATGTATTTATAAGAATGAATTATTTCCATGCTTATATCCATAAATACATAAAAGAGGAATAAAATCTAACTTGAACCAAAAAAGAAAAAAAAAACTGAACCTAACAGTTATACAGAGGAAAACACTACCAAGGCACTTGCTCCAGTGGTAAACAATTCTGAAATTGGTCAGAGGTGGGGAATCATCTCCCATAGAGCCGGCAGCCCCCCCCGCCCACGCAAGGAGCGTCCTTATTGCAAAGCTGGGGGACCGTGCCGAGGCCTCTGTGAGTAAACGTGAGCTGAGCCCCAGGCCAGCTGCTGCTGAACTGTTCCCACCCTTCCCAGGTGAAACACCTGAATATGTACAAAGGCTTCAAAGCCTAGAGGAAGGGCCGTGGAGCCACACCAGCGACAGCACGCAGGCCACATTGGTGCCTGCAGGTCAGCCAGGATGGTCCTGGCCACGGGCGCTCTTCTGGAAGCTTTCCATTGCCCTGCCTGAGATACCACTCCTGTCCCAGCCCCCACTCCTTTTTTTCCTTCCTCACCTCAGCCCGGAGAGATATTCCAGTGGAAGTTATGGGTTACACATCCTCTTCTTTACAGGTGGCAGCCTGGCAACTCCTGCAGAAAGTCCAGCAGAGCCCCACTCACACCGTGCCACCCACAAAGCCCTGGACCCTCACACCCTCCCACCAGCACAGCCCCGAGACTGCTGACAGGGCAGAGAATATGGAGTCAGGCACAGCTGCAGGGGCTATTGCTGCCTGGAGTGCTGTTTATATTGACCTCAACCCAGGCACACCTGGGGAGGGCTTGCCGGCAGGGTCAGGCTGCCCAGGTCAGCTAATCCTCAGCCCTCAGGGAATCACATTGCAGAAAATGAACCTCGCTAAGACAGAATATTCGCCAAGGAAAAGATGCACACAATGCCATTTGCAGCACCGTAGATGAGTCTAGAGGTAATCACGTGATTTGGAGTAAGTCAGAAAGTGAAAGACACATATCATATCATATCACTTATAGGTGTTACCTATAAATTGATACCAGGGCAGATATTTCCACGGAGAAGGGCAATCACAGATTCATTAAACAAACTTATGGTTCACCAAACGAAAGGTGTGAGTATTGAATTCATTACGATATTGGGGTTAACAGACATATACAAACACAGTAGACATATATAATCACCAAAGACCTACGGAGTACCAAGAGAAGACTACTCAACATTCTGTCATAACGAACATGGGAAAAGGATCCCAGGAAGAACAGACATATGTATATGTGTAAAAGAACCACCTCTTGCACACCTACAACAAGCTAAACGTTGTACTCAAACTTGCTGTAATAAAAAATAAAAAATTAAATTAAAAACACGAACAAGAAGTAGTGAGACAAACTTGAGGGGCTTTCTCCTGGCACATTCCGTTCTACATTCCAATCTAGAACGCGACTTCCATTGAGGCTCTGCTGCCCTAGTAACCAGATTTGGTAAGGGAGAACTGCTGCCACCTTGTGGCCGTTTCACACAACAGCAGCTTTAATCCCAGCGCTAATGGTCAGTGGATATTCCAAATCATTACAGGCCTGTAAATGACACCTGCCCTGAAAACAAATCCTGGGGTCATATATCAACCAAAAAATTCAAAAGACGTCCATATTTCAAAACGACAGTTTCAAGAGGCATATTTCACGCACATTAGTGTTCTGCTTCTTTTGATTTCTTTCTTTCTTTGTTAAAAAAACGGGAATGGAAAAAGGCAACCGTCAGAATGGGCGAAAACTTTCACAAACGAATCAATGGACAAAGGTTTAATCTCCAATATATATAAACAGCTCATGCAGCTTAATATTAATAAAACAAACAACCCAATACAAAAATGGGCAGAAGATCTAAATAGACGTTTCTTCAAAGAAGACACAGAGATGGCCAAGACGCACATGAAAAGCTGCTCAACATCACTAATTATTAGAGAAATGCAAATCAAAACTACAATGAGGTAAGACCTCACACCTGTTAGAATCGGCATCATCAGATAATCTACAAACAACAAATTCTGGGGAGGGTGTGGACAAAAGGAACCCTCTTCCGCTACTTTTGGGAATGTAAATTGATGCAGTCACTATGGAGAACAGTATGGAGGTTCCTTTGAAAAACTAAAAACAGAATTACAATAGGATCCAGCAATCCCACTTCTGGGCATATACCCAGAGAAAACCATAAATCACAAAGACACATTCACCACAATGTTCATCGCAGCACTATTTACAATAGCCAGGTAATGGAAGCAACCTAAATGCCCACAGACAGACGAATGGATAAAGATGTGGTACATATATAAAATGGAATATTACTCAGCCATAAAAAGGAATGAAACTGGGTCATTTGTAGAGAAGTTGATGGATCTAGAGACTGTCATACAGAGTGAAGTCAGTCAGAAAGAGAAAAACAAATATTGTATATTAATGCCTATATGTGGAACCTAGAAAAATGCTACAGATGAACTGGTTTGCAGGGCAGAAATAGAGACACAGAGGTAGAGAACTAACGTATGGACACAAAGTGGGGGAAGCCATGGGGTGGTGGTAGTGGGATGAGTTGGGAGATTGGGATTGACCTGTATACATGTCTATGCATAAAATAGATAACTAATAATAACCTACTGTATAAAAAAAATAAATAAAATTAAATTTCAAAAATTTTAAAAATAAAATGTAAAAATAAAACAGAAAAAATGTTCTTCCATTCACACTGATGTATTTATAAGAATGAATTATTTCCATGCTTATATCCATAAATACATAGAAGAGGAATGAAATCTAACTTGAACCAAAAAAGAAAAAAAAAAACCTGAACCTAACAGTTATACAGAGGAAAACACTACAAAGGCACTTGCTCCAGTGTTAAACAATTCTGAAATTGGTCAGAGGTGGGGAATCATCTCCCATACAGCCAGCAGCCCAACCCGCCCACGAAAGGAGCGTCCTTATTGCACAGCTGGGTGACCGTGCCGAGACCTCTGTGAGTAAACGTGAGCTGAGCCCCAGGCCAGCTGCTGCTGAACTGTTCCCACCCTTCCCAGGTGAAACACCTGAATATGTACAAGGGCTTGAAAGCCTAGAGGAAGGGCAGTGGAGCCACACCAGCGACAGCACGCAGGCCACCTTGGTGCCTGCAGGTCAGCCAGGATGGTCCTGGCCACGGGCGCTCTTCTGGAAGCTTTCCATTGCCCTGCCTGAGATACCACTCCTGTCCCAGCCCCCACTCATTTTTTTCCTTACTCACCTCAGCCCGGAGAGATACTCCAGTGGAAGTTATGGGTGACACATCCTCTTCTTTACAGGTGGCAGCCTGGCAACTCCTGCAGAAAGTCCAGCAGAGCCCCACTCACACCGGGCCACCCACAAAGCCGTGGACCCTCACCCCCTCCCACCATCACAGCCCCGAGACTGCTGACGGGGCAGAGCATATGGAGTCAGGCACAGCTGCAGGGGCAATTGCTGCCTGGAGTGCTGTTTATATTGACCTCAACACAGGCACACCTGGGGAGGGCTTGCCGGCAGGGTCATGCTGCCCAGGTCAGCTAATCCTCAGCCCTCAGGGAATCACATTGCAGAAAATGGACCTCGCTAAGACAGAATATTCGCCAAGGAAAAGAAGCACACAATGCCATTTGCAGCACCGTAGATGAGTCTAGAGGTAATCACGTGACTTGGAGTAAGTCAGAAAGTGAAAGACACATATCATATCATATCACTTATGGTGTTACCTATAAATTGATACCAGGGCAGATATTTCCACGGAGAAGGGCAATCACAGATTCATTAAACAAACTTATGGTTCACCAAAGGAAAGGTGTGAGGATTGAATTCATTACGATATTGGGGTTAACAGACATAAACAAACACAGTAGACATATATAATCACCAAAGACCTACGGAGTACCAAGAGAAGACTACTCAACATTCTGTCATAACGTACATGGGAAGAGGATCCCAGGAAGAACAGACATATGTATATGTGTAAAAGAACCACCTCTTGCACACCTACAACAAGCTAAACGTTGTACTCAAACTTGCTGTAATAAAAAATAAAAAAATTAAATTAAAAACACGAACAAGATGTAGTGAGACAAACTTGAGGGGCTATCTCCTGGTACATTCCGTTCTACATTCCAATCTAGAACACGACTTCCATTGAGGCTCTGCTGCCCTAGTAACCAGATTTGGTAAGGTAGAACTGCTGCCACCTTGTGGCCGTTTCACACAACAGCAGCTTTAATCCCAGCGCTAATGGTCAGTGGATATTCCAAATCATTACAGGCCTGTAAATGACACCTGCCCTGAAAACAAATCCTGGGGTCATATATCGACCAAAAAATTCAAAAGACGTCCTTATTTCAAAACGACAGTTTCAAGAGGCATATTTCACGCACATTAGTGTTCTGATTCTTTTGCTTTCTTTCTTTCTTTGTTAAAAAATGGGAATGGAAAAAGGTAACCCTCAGAACGGGCGAAAACGTTCACAAACGAATCAATGGACAAAGGTTTAATCTCCAATATATATATACAGCTCATGCAGCTTAATATTAATACAACAAACAACCCAATACAAAAATGGGCAGAAGATCTAAATAGACGTTTCTTCAAAGAAGACACAGAGATGGCCAAGATGCACATGAAAAGCTGATCAACATCACTAATTATTAGAGAAATGCAAATCAAAACTACAATGAGGTAAGACCTCACACCTGTTAGAATCGGCATCATCAGATAATCTACAAACAACAAATTCTGGGGAGGGTGTGGACAAAAGGAATCCTCTTCCGCTATTGGTTGGAATGTAAATTGATACAGTCACTATGGAGAACAGTATGGAGGTTCCTTTAAAAAACTAAAAAGTGAATTACCATAGGATCCAGCAATCCCACTTCTGGGCATATACCCAGAGAAAACCATAAATCACAGAGACACATTCACCACAATGTTCATTGCAGCACTATTTACAATAGCCAGGTAATGGAATCAACCTAAATGCCCACAGACAGACGAATGGATAAAGATGTGGTACATATATAAAATGGAATATTACTCAGCCTTAAAAAGGAATGAAAGTGAGTCATTTGTAGAGAAGTTGACGGATCTAGAGACTGTCATACAGAGTGAAGTAAGTCAGAAAGAGAAAAACAAATATTGTATATTAATGCCTATATGTGGAACCTAGAAAAATGGTACAGATGAACTGGTTTGCAGGGCAGAAATAGAGACACAGAGGTAGAGAACAAACGTATGGACACAAAGTGGGGGAAGCCATGGGGTGGTGGTGGTGGGATGAGTTGGGAGATTGGGATTGACCTGTATACATGGATATGCATAAAATAGATAACTAATAATAACCTAGTGTATAAAAAAATAAATAAAATTAAATTTCAAAATTTTTAAAAATAAAATGTAAAAATAAAACAAAAAAAGTTATTCCATTCACACTGATGTATTTATAAGTATGAATTATTTCCATGCTAATATCTATAAATACATAAAAGAGGAATAAAATCTAACTTGAACCAAAAAAGAAAAAAAAAAATGAACCTAACAGTTATACAGAGGAAAACACTACCAAGGCACTTGCTCCAGTGGTACACAATTCTGAAATTGGTCAGAGGTGGGGAATCATCTCCCATACAGCCAGCAGCCCCACCCGCCCACGCAAGGAGCGTCCTTATTGCAAAGCTGGGGGACCGTGCCGAGGCATCTGTGAGTAAACGTGAGCTGAGCCCCAGGCCAGCCGCTGCTGAACTGTTCCCACCCTTCCCAGGTGAAACACCTGAATATGTACAAGGGCTTGAAAGCCTAGAGGAAGGGCCGTGGAGCCACACCAGCGACAGCACGCAGGCCAACTTGGTGCCTGCAGGCCAGCCAGGATGGTCCTGGCCACGGGCGCTCTTCTGGAAGCTTTCCATTGGCCTGCCTGAGATACCCCTCCTGTCCCGGCCCCCACTCCTTTTTTTCCCTACTCACCTCAGCCCGGAGAGATACTCCAGTTGAAGTTATGGGTGACACATCCTCTTTTTTACAGGTGGCAGCCTGGCAACTCCTTCAGTAAGTCCAGCAGAGCCCCACTCACACCAGGCCACCCACACAGCCGTGGACCCTCACACCCTCCCACCAGCACAGCTCCGAGACTGCTGACGGGGCAGAGAATATGGAGTCAGGCACAGCTGCAGGGGCTATTGCTGCCTGGAGTGCTGTTTATATTGACCTCAACCCAGGCACACCTGGGGAGGGCTTGCCGGCAGGGTCAGGCTGCCCAGGTCAGCTCATCCTCAGCCCTCAGGGAATCACATTGCAGAAAATGGACCTCGCTAAGACAGAATATTCGCCAAGGAAAAAAAGGACACAATGCCATTTGCAGCACCGTAGATGAGTCTCGAGGTAATCACGTGACTTGGAGTAAGTCAGAAAGTGAGACACATATCATATCATATCACATATAGGTGTTACCTATAAATTGATACCAGGGCAGATATTTCCACGGAGAAGGGCAATCACAGCTTCATTAAACAAACTTATGGTTCCCCAAAGGAAAGGTGTGAGGATTGAATTCATTATGATATTGGGGTTAACAGATATATACAAACACAGTAGACATATATAATCACCAAAGACCTACGGAGTACCAAGAGAAGACTACTCAACATTCTGTCATAACGAACATGGGAAAAGGATCCCAGGAAGAACAGACATATGTATATGTGTAAAAGAACCACCTCTTGCACACCTACAACAAGCTAAACGTTGTACTCAATCTTGCTGTAATAAAAAATAAAAAATTAAATTAAAAACACGAACAAGAAGTAGTGAGACAAACTTGAGGGGCTTTCTCCTGGCACATTCCGTTCTACATTCCAATCTAGAACGCGACTTCCATTGAGGCTCTGCTGCCCTAGTAACCAGATTTGGTAAGGGAGAACTGCTGCCACCTTGTGGCCGTTTCACACAACAGCAGATTTAATCCCAGCGCTAATGGTCAGTGGATATTCCAAATCATTACAGGCCTGTAAATGACACCTGGGCTGAAAACAAATCCTGGGGTCATATATCGACCAAAAAATTCAAAAGACGTCCATATTTCAAAACGACAGTTTCAAGAGGCATATTTCACGCACATTAGTGTTCTGATTCTTTTGCTTTCTTTCTTTCTTTGTTAAAAAAACGGGAATGGAAAAAGGTAACCCTCAGAAGGGGCGAAAACGTTCACAAACGAATCAATGGACAAAGGTTTACTCTCCAATATATATATTCAGCTCATGCAGCTTAATATTAATACAACAAACAACCCAATACAAAAATGGGCAGAAGATCTAAATAGACGTTTCTTCAAAGAAGACACAGAGATGGCCAAGACGCACATGAAAAGCTGCTCAACATCACTAATTATTAGAGAAATGCAAATCAAAACTACAATGAGGTAAGATCTCACACCTGTTAGAATCGGCATCATCAGATAATCTACAAACAACAAATTCTGGGGAGGGTGTGGACAAAAGGAACCCTCTTCTGCTATTGGTGGGAATGTAAATTGATACAGTCACTATGGAGAACAGTATGGAGGTTCCTTTAAAAAACTAAAAAGAGAATTACCATAGGATCCAGCAATCCCACTTCTGGGCATATACCCAGAGAAAACCATAAATCACAGAGACACATTCACCACAATGTTCATTGCAGCACTATTTACAATAGCCAGGTAATGGAAGCAACCTAAATGGCCACAGACAGACGAATGGATAAAGATGTGGTACATATATAAAATGGAATATTACTCAGCCATAAAAAGGAATGAAACTGATTCATTTGTAGAGAAGTTGATGGATCTAGAGACTGTCATACAGAGTGAAGTAAGTCAGAAAGAGAAAAACTAATATTGTATATTAATGCCTATATGTGGAACCTAGAAAAATGGTACAGATGAACTGGTTGCAGGGCAGAAATAGAGACACAGAGGTAGAGAACAAACGTATGGACACAAAGTTGGGGAAGCCATGGGATGGTGGTGGTGGGATGAGTTGGGAGATTGGGATTGACCTGTATACATGTATATGCATAAAATAGATAACTAATAATAACCTACTGTATAAAAAAATAAATAAAATTAAATTTCAAAATTTTTAAAAATAAAATGTAAAAATAAAACAGAAAAAAAGTTCTTCCATTCACACTGATGTATTTATAAGAATGAATTATTTCCATGATTATATCCATGAATACATAAAAGAGGAATAAAATCTAACTTGAACCAAAAAAGAAAAAAAGAAGCTGAGCCTAACAGTTATACAGAGGGAAACACAACCAAGGCACTTGCTCCAGTGGTAAACAATTCTGAAATTGGTCAGAGGTGGGGAATCATCCCCCATACAGCCAGCAGCCCCGCCCGCCCACGCAAGGAGCGTCCTTATTGCAAAGCTGGGGGACCGTGCCGAGGCCTCTGTGAGTAAACGTGAGCTGAGCCCCAGGCCAGCTGCTGCTGAACTGTTCCCACCCTTCCCAGGTGAAACACCTGAATATGTACAAGGGCTTGAAAGCCTAGAGGAAGGGCCGTGGAGCCACACCAGCGAAAGCACGCAGGCCAACTTGGTGGCTGCAGGTCAGCCAGGATGGTCCTGGCCACGGGCGCTCTTCTGGAAGCTTTCCATTGCCCTGCCTGAGATACCCCTCCTGTCCCGGCCCCCACTCCTTTTTTTCCTTCCTCACCTCAGCCCGGAGAGATATTCCAGTGGAAGTTATGGGTGACACATCCTCTTCTTTACAGGTGGCAGCCTGGTAACTCCTGCAGAAAGTCCAGCAGAGCCCCACTCACACCGGGCAACCCACACAGCCGTGGACCCTCACACCCTCCCACCAGCACAGCCCCGAGACTGCTGACGGGGCAGCGAATATGGAGTCAGGCACAGCTGCAGGGGCAATTGCTGCCTGGAGTGCTGTTTATATTGACCTCAACCCAGGCACACCTGGGGAGGGCTTGCCGGCAGTGTCAGGCTCTCCAGGTCAGCTAATCCTCAGCCCTCAGGGAATCACATTGCAGAAAATGGACCTCGCTAAGACAGAATATTCGCCAAGGAAAAAAAGGACACAATGCCATTTGCAGCACCGTAGATGAGTCTAGAGGTAATCACGTGACTTGGAGTAAGTCAGAAAGTGAAAGACACATATCATATCATATCACTTATAGGTGTTACCTATAAATTGATACCAGGGCAGATATTTCCACGGAGAAGGGCAATCACAGATTCATTAAACAAACTTATGGTTCACCAAAGGAAAGGTGTGAGCATTGAATTCATTACGATATTGGGGTTAACAGACATGTACAAACACAGTAGACGTATATAATCACCAAAGACCTATGGAGTATCAAGAGAAGACTACTCAACATTCTGTCATAACGTACATGGGAAAAGGATCCCAGGAAGAACAGACATATGTATATGTGTAAAAGAACCACCTCTTGCACACCTACAACAAGCTAAACGTTGTACTCAAACTTGCTGTAATAAAAAATAAAAAATTAAATTAAAAACACGAACAAGAAGTAGTGAGACAAACTTGAGGGGCTTTCTCCTGGCACATTCCGTTCTACATTCCAATCTAGAACACGACTTCCATTGAGGCTCTGCTGCCCTAGTAAGCAGATTTGGTAAGGGAGAACTGCTGCCACCTTGTGGCCGTTTCATACAACAGCAGCTTTAATCCCAGCGCTAATGGTCAGGGGATATTCCAAATCATTACAGGCCTGTAATGACACCTGCCCTGAAAACAAATCCTGGGGACATATATCGACCAAAAAATTCAAAAGACGTCCATATTTCAAAACGACAGTTTCAAGAGGCATATTTCACGCACATTAGTGCTCTGCTTCTTTTGCTTGCTTTCTTTCTTTGTTAAACAAACGGGAATGGAAAAAGGCAACCGTCAGAATGGGCGAAAACGTTCACAAACGAATCAATGGAGGAAGGTTTAATCTCCAATATATATATACAGCTCATGCAGCTTAATATTAATAAAACAAACAACCCAATACAAAAATGGGCAGAAGATCTAAATAGACGTTTCTTCAAAGAAGACACAGAGATGGCCAAGACGTACATGAAAAGCTGCTCAACATCACTAATTATTAGAGAAATGCAAATCAAAACTACAATGAGGTAAGATCTCACACCTGTTAGAATCGGCATCATCAGATAATCTACAAACAATAAATTCTGGGGAGGGTGTGGACAAAAGGAACCCTCTTCCGCTATTGGTGGGAATGTAAATTGATACAGTCACTATGGAGAACAGTATGGAGGTTCTTTTAAAAAACTAAAAAGAGAATTATCATAGGATCCAGCAATCCCACTTCTGGGCATTTACCCAGAGAAAACCATAAATCACAGAGACACATTCACCACAATGTTCATTGCAGCACTATTTACAATAGCCAGGTAATGGAAGCAAACTAAATGGCCACAGAGAGACGAATGGATAAAGATGTGGTACATATATAAAATTGAATATTACTCAGCCATAAAAAGGAATGAAACTGGGACATTTGTAGAGAATTTGATGGATCTAGAGACTGTCATACAGAGTGAAGTAAGTCAGAAAGAGAAAAACAAATAGTGTATATTAATGCCTATATATAGAACCTAGAAAAATGGTACAGATGAAGTGGTTTGAAGGGCATAAATAGAGACACAGAGGTAGAGAACAAACGTATGGACAAAAAATGGGGGAAGCCATGGGGTGGTGCTGGTGGGATGAGTTGGGAGATTGGGATTGACCTGTATACATGTATATGCATAAAATAGATAACTAATAATAACCTACTGTATAAAAAAATAAATAAAATTAAATTTCAAAATTTTTAAAAATAAAAGGTAAAAATAAAACAGGAAAAAAGTTCTTCCATTCACACTGATGTATTTATAAGAATGAATTATTTCCATGCTTATATCCATAAATACATAAAAGAGGAATAAAATCTAATTTGAACCAAAAAAGAAAAAAAAACAGCTGAACCTAACAGTTATACAGAGAGAAACACAACCAAGGCACTTGCTCCAATGGTAAACAATTCTGAAATTGGTCAGAGGTGGGGAATCATCCCCCATACAGCCAGCAGCCCCGCCCGCCCACGCAAGGAGCGTCCTTATTGCAAAGCTGGGGGACCGTGCCGAGGCCTCTGTGAGTAAACGTGAGCTGAGCCCCAGGCCAGCTGCTGCTGAACTGTTCCCACCCTTCCCAGGTGAAACACCTGAATATGTACAAGGGCTTGAAAGCCTAGAGGAAGGGCCGTGGAGCCACACCAGCGACAGCACGCAGGCCACCTTGGTGCCTACAGGTCAGCCAGGATGGTCCTGGCCACGGGCGCTCTTCTGGAAGCTTTCCATTGCCCTGCCTGAGATACCCCTCCTGTCCCGGCCCCCACTCCTTTTTTTCCTTCCTCACCTCAGCCCGGAGAGATATTCCAGTGGAAGTTATGGGTGACACATCGTCTTCTTTACAGGTGGCAGCCTGGCAACTCCTGCAGAAAGTCCAGCAGAGCCCCACTCACACCGGGCCGCCCATAAAGCCGTGGACCCTCACACCCTCCCACCAGCACAGCCCCGAGACTGCTGACGGGGCAGAGAATATGGAGTCAGGCACAGCTGCAGGGGCTATTGCTGCCTGGAGTGCTGTTTCTATTGACCTCAACCCAGGCACACCTGGGGAGGGCTTGCCGGCAGGGTCAGGCTGCCCAGGTCAGCTAATCCTCAGCCCTCAGGGAATCACATTGCAGAAAATGGACCTCGCTAAGACAGAATATTCGCCAAGGAAAAAAAGGACACAATGCCATTTGCAGCACCGTAGATGAGTCTAGAGGTAATCACGTGACTTGGAGTAAGTCAGAAAGTGAAAGACACATATCATATCATATCACTTATAGGTGTTACCTATAAATTGATACCAGGGCAGATATTTCCACGGAGAAGGGCAATCACAGATTCATTAAACAAACTTATGGTTCACCAAAGGAAAGGTGTGAGCATTGAATTCATTACGATATTGGGGTTAACAGACATATACAAACACAGTAGACGTATATAATCACCAAAGACCTACGGAGTACCAAGAGAAGACTACTCAACATTCTGTCATAACGTACATGGGAAAAGGATCCCAGGAAGAACAGACATATGTATATGTGTAAAAGAACCACCTCTTGCACACCTACAACAAGCTAAACGTTGTACTCAAACTTGCTGTAATAAAAAATAAAAAATTAAATTAAAAACACAAACAAGAAGTAGTGAGACAAACTTGAGGGGCTTTCTCCTGGCACATTCCGTTCTACATTCCAATCTAGAACGCGACTTCCATTGAGGCTCTGCTGCCCTAGTAACCAGATTTGGTAAGGGAGAACAGCTGCCACCTTGTGGCCGTTTCACACAACAGCAGCTTTAATCCCAGCGCTAATGGTCAGTGGATATTCCAAATCATTACAGGCCTCTAAATGACACCTGCCCTGAAAACAAATCCTGGGGTCATATATCGACCAAAAAATTCAAAAGACGTCCATATTTCAAAACGACAGTTTCAAGAGGCATATTTCACGCACATTAGTGTTCTGCTTCTTTTGCTTGCTTGCTTTCTTTGTTAAAAAAACGGGAATGGAAAAAGGCAACCCTCAGAATGGGCGAAAACGTTCACAAACGAATCAATGGACAAAGGTTTAAACTCCAATATATATAAACAGCTCATGCAGCTTAATATTAACAAAACAAACAACCCAGTACAAAAATGGGCAGAAGATCTAAATAGACGTTTCTTCAAAGAAGACACAGAGATGGCCAAGACGCACATGAAAAGCTGCTCAACATCACTAATTATTAGAGAAATGCAAATCAAAACTACAATGAGATAAGACCTCACACCTGTTAGAATCGGCATCATCAGATAATCTACAAACAACAAATTCTGGGGAGGGTGTGGACAAAAGGAACCCACTTCCGCTATTGGTGGGAATGTAAATTGATACAGTCACTATGGAGAACAGTATGGAGGTTCCTTTAAAAAACTAAAAAGAGAATTACCATAGGATCCAGCAATCCCACATCTGGGCATTTACCCAGAGAAAACCATAAATCACAGAGACACATTCACCACAAAGTTCATTGCAGCACTATTTACAATAGCCAGGTAATGGAAGCAACCTAAATGGCCACAGAGAGACGAATGGATAAAGATGTGGTACATATATAAAATGGAATATTACTCAGCTATAAAAAGGAATGAAACTGGGTCATTTGTAGAGAAGTTGATGGATCTAGAGACTGTCATACAGAGTGAAGTAAGTCAGAAAGAGAAAAGCAAATATTGTTTATTAATGCCTATAGGTGGAACCTAGAAAAATGGTACAGATGAACTGGTTTGCAGGGCAGAAATAGAGACACAGAGGTAGAGAACAAACGTATGGACACAAAGTGGGGGAAGCCATGAGGTGGTGGTGGTGGGATGAGTTGGGAGATTGGGATTGACCTGTATATATGTCTATACATAAAATAGATAACTAATAATAACCTACTGTATAAAAAATAAATTAAATTAAATTTCAAAATTTTTAAAAATAAAATGTAAAAATAAAACGGAAAAAATTTCTTCCATTCAAACTGATGTATTTATAAGAATGAATTATTTCCATGCTTATATCCATAAATACATAAAAGGGGAATAAAATCTAACTTGAACCAAAAAAGAAAAAAAAAGCTGAACCTAACAGTTATACAGAGGGAAACACAACCAAGGCACTTGCTCCAGTGGTAAACAATTCTGAAATTGGTCAGAGGTGGGGAATCATCCCCAATACAGACAGCAGACCCGCCCGCCCACGCAAGGAGCGTCCTTATTGCAAAGCTGTGGGACCGTGCCGAGGCCTCTGTGAGTAAACGTGAGCTGAGCCCCAGGCCAGCTGCTGCTGAACTGTTCCCACCCTTCCCAGGTGAAACACCTGAATATGTACAAGGGCTTGAAAGCCTAGAGGAAGGGCCGTGGAGCCACACCAGCGACAGCACGCAGGCCAACTTGGTGCCTGCAGGTCAGCCAGGATGGACCTGGCCACGGGCGCTCTTCTGGAAGCTTTCCATTGTCCTGCCAGAGATACCCCTCCTGTCCCGGCCCCCACTCCTTTTTTTCCTTCCTCACCTCAGCCCGGAGAGATATTCCAGTGGAAGTTATGGGTGACACATCCTCTTCTTTACAGGTGGCAGCCTGGCAACTCCTCCCGAAAGTCCAGCAGAGCCCCACTCACATCGGGCCGCCCACAAAGCCGTGGACCCTCACACCCTCCCACCAGCACAGCCCCGAGACTGCTGACGGGGCAGAGAATATGGAGTCAGGCACAGCTGCAGGGGCTATTGCTGCCTGGAGTGCTGTTTATATTGACCTCAACCCAGGCACACCTGGGGAGGGCTTGCCGGCAGGGTCAGGCTGCCCAGGTCAGCTAATCCTCAGCCCTCAGGGAATCACATTGCAGAAAATGGACCTCGCTAAGACAGAATATTCGCCAAGGAAAAAAAGGACACAATGCCATTTGCAGCACCGTAGATGAGTCTATAGGTAATCACGTGACTTGGAGTAAGTCAGAAAGTGAAAGACACATATCATATCATATCACTTATAGCTGTTACCTATAAATTGATACCAGGGCAGATATTTCCACGGAGAAGGGCAATCACAGATTCATTAAACAAACTTATGGTTCACCAAAGGAAAGGTGTGAGGATTGAATTCATTACGATATTGGGGTTAACAGACATATACAAACACAGTAGACGTATATAATCACCAAAGACCTACGGAGTACCAAGAGAAGACTACTCAACATTCTGTCATAACGTACATGGGAAAAGGATCCCAGGAAGAACAGACATATGTATATGTGTAAAAGAACCACCTCTTGCACACCTACAACATGCTAAACGTTGTACTCAAACTTGCTGTAATAAAAAATAAAAAATTAAATTAAAAACACGAACAAGAAGTAGTGAGACAAACTTGAGGGGCTTTCTCCTGGCACATTCCGTTCTACATTCCAATCTAGAACGCGACTTCCATTGAGGCTCTGCTGCCCTAGTAACCAGATTTGGTAAGGGAGAACTGCTGCCACCTTGTGGCCGTTTCACACAACAGCAGCTTTAATCCCAGCGCTAATGGTCAGTGGATATTCCAAATCATTACAGGCCTGTAAATGACACCTGCCCTGAAAACAAATCCTGGGGTCATATATCGACCAAAAAATTCAAAAGACGTCCATATTTCAAAACGACAGTTTCAAAAGGCATATTTCACGCACATTAGTGTTATGCTTCTTTTGCTTTCTTTCTTTCTTTGTTAAAAAAACGGGAATGGAAAAAGGCAACCCTCAGAATGGGCGAAAACGTTCACAAACGAATCAATGGACAAAGGTTTAATCTCCAATATATATAAACAGCTCATGCAGCTTAATATTAATAAAACAAACAACCCAATACAAAACTGGGCAGAAGATCTAAATAGACGTTTCTTCAAAGAAGACACAGAGATGGCCAAGACGCACATTAAAAGCTGCTCAACATCACTAATTATTAGAGAAATGCAAATCAAAACTACAATGAGGTAAGACCTCACACCTGTTAGAATCGGCATCATCAGATAATCTACAAACAACAAATTCTGAGGAGGGTGTGGACAAAAGGAACCCTCTTCCGCTATTGGTGGGAATGTAAATTGATACAGTCACTATGGAGAACAGAATGGAGGTTCCTTTAAAAAACTAAAAAGAGAATTACCATAGGATCCAGCAATCCCACTTCTGGGCATTTACCCAGAGAAAACCATAAATCACAGAGACACATTCACCACAATGTTCATTGCAGCACTATTTACAATAGCCAGGTAATGGAAACAACCTAAATGGCCACAGACAGACGAATGGATAAACATGTGGTACATATATAAAATTGAATATTACTCAGCCATAAAAAGGAATGAAACTGGGTCATTTGTAGAGAAGTTGACGGATCTAGAGTCTGTCATACAGAGTGAAGTAAGTCGGAAAGAGAAAAACCAATATTGTATATTAATGCCTAAATGTGGAACCTAGAAAAATGGTACAGATGAACTGGTTTGCAGGGCAGAAATAGAGACACAGAGGTAGAGAACAAACGTATGGACACAAAGTGGGGGAAGCCATGGGGTGGTGGTGGTGGGATGAGTTGGGATATTGGGATTGACCTGTATACATGTCTATGCATAAAATAGATAACTAATAATAACCTACTGTATAAAAAATAAATAAAATTAAATTTCAAAATTTTTAAAAATAAACTGTAAAAATAAAACGGAAAAAAAGTTCTTCCATTCACACTGATGTATTTATAAGAATGAATTATTTCCATGCTTATATCCATAAATACATAAAAGGGGAATAAAATCTAACTTTAACAATAAAAGAAAAAAAAAGCTGAACCTAACAGTTTTACAGAGGGAAACACAACCAAGGCACTTGCTCCAGTGGTAAACAATTCTGAAATTGGTCAGAGTTGGGGAATCATCCCCCATACAGCCAGCAGCCCCGCCCGCCCACGCAAGGAGCGTCCTTATTGCAAAGCTGTGGGACCGTGGCGAGGCCTCTGTGAGTAAACGTGAGCTGAGCCCCAGGCCAGCTGCTGCTGAACTGTTCCCACCCTTCCCAGGTGAAACACCTGAATATGTACAAGGGCTTGAAAGCCTAGAGGAAGGGCCGTGGTGCCACACCAGCGACAGCACGCAGGCCAACTTGGTGCCAGCAGGTCAGCCAGGATGGTCCTGGCCACGGGCGCTCTTCTGGAAGCTTTCCATTGCCCTGCCTGAGATACCCCTAATGTCCCGGCCCCCACTCCTTTTTTTCCTTCCTCACCTCAGCCCGGAGAGATATTCCAGTGGAAGTTATGGGTGACACATCCTCCTCTTTACAGGTGGCAGCCTGGCAACTCCTCCCGAAAGTCCAGCAGAGCCCCACTCACACCGGGCCACCCACAAAGCCGTGGACCCTCACACCCTCCCACCAGCAGAGCCCCGAGACTGCTGACGGGGCAGAGAATATGGAGTCAGGCACAGCTGCAGGGGCTATTGCTGCCTGGAGTGCTGTTTATATTGACCTCAACCCAGGCACACCTGGGGAGGGCTTGCCGGCAGGGTCATGCTGCCTAGGTCAGCTAATCCTCAGCCCTCAGGGAATCACATTGCAGAAAATGGACCTCGCTAAGACAGAATATTCGCCAAGGAAAAAAAGGACACAATGCCATTTGCAGCACCGTAGATGAGTCTAGAGGTAATCACGTGGCTTGGAGTAAGTCAGAAAGTGAAAGACACATATCATATCATATCACTTATATGTGTTACCTATAAATTGATACCAGGGCAGATATTTCCACGGAGAAGGGCAATCACAGATTCATTAAACAAACTTGTGGTTCACCAAAGGAAAGGTATGAGCATTGAATTCATTACGATATTGGGGTTAACAGACATATACAAACACAGTAGACGTATATAATCACCAAAGACCTACGGAGTACGAAGAGAAGACTACTCAACATTCTGTCATAACGTACATGGGAAAAGGATCCCAGGAAGAACAGACATATGTATATGTGTAAAAGAACCACCTCTTGCACACCTACAACAACCTAAACGTTGTACTCAAACTTGCTGCAATAAAAAATAAAAAATTAAATTAAAAACACGAACAAGAAGTAGTGAGACAAACTTGAGGGGCTTTCTCCTGGCACATTCCGTTCTACATTCCAATCTAGAACGCGACTTCCATTGAGGCTCTGCTGCCCTAGTAACCAGATTTGGTAAGGGAGAACTGCTGCCACCTAGTGGCCGTTTCACACAACAGCAGCTTTAATCCCAGCGCTAATGGTCAGTGGATATTCCAAATCATTACAGGCCTGTAAATGACACCTGCCCTGAAAACAAATCCTGGGGTCATATATCGACCAAAAAATTCAAAAGACGCCCATATTTCAAAACGACAGTTTCAAGAGGCATATTTCACGCACATTAGTGTTCTGCTTCTTTTGATTTCTTTCTTTGTTTGTTAAAAAAACGGGAATGGAAAAAGGCAACCCTCAGAAGGGGCGAAAACGTTCACAAACGAATCAATGGACAAAGGTTTAATCTCCAATATATATAAACAGCTCATGCAGCTTTATATTAATAAAACAAACAACCCAATACAAAAATGGGCAGAAGATCTAAATAGAAGTTTCTTCAAAGAAGACACAGAGATGGCCAAGACGCACATGAAAAGCTGCTCAACATCCCTAATTATTAGAGAAATGCAAATCAAAACTATAATGAGGTAAGACCTCACACCTGTTAGAATCGGCATCATCAGATAATCTACAAACAACAAACTCTGGGGAGGGTGTGGACAAAAGGAACCCTCTTCCTCTATTGGTGGGAATATAAATTGATACAGTCACTATGGAGAACAGTATGGAGGTTCCTTTAAAAAACTAAAAACAGTATTACAATAGGATCCAGCAATCCCACTTCTGGGCATATACCCAGAGAAAACCATAAATCACAAAGACACATTCACCACAATGTTCATTGCAGCACTATTTACAATAGCCAGGTAATGGAAGCAACCTAAATGCCCACAGACAGATGAATGGATAAACATGTGGTACATATATAAAATGGAATATTACTCAGCCATAAAAAGGAATGAAACTGGGTCATTTGTAGAGAAGTTGATGGATCTAGAGACTGTCATACAGAGTGAAGTAAGTCAGAAAGAGAAAAACAAATATTGTATATTAATGCCTATATGTGGAACCTAGAAAAATGCTACAGATGAACTGGTTTGCAGGGCAGAAATAGAGACACAGAGGTAGAGAACAAACGTATGGACACAAAGTGGGGGAAGCCATGGGGTGGTGGTGGTGGGATGAGTTGGGAGATTGGGATTGACCTGTATACATGTCTATGCATAAAATAGATAACTAATAATAACCTAGTGTATAAAAAAAATAAATAAAATTAAATTTCACAAATTTTAAAAATAAAATGTAAAAATAAAACAGAAAAAATGTACTTCCATTCACACTGATGTATTTATAAGAATGAATTATTTCCATGCTTATATCCATAAATACATAAAAGAGGAATAAAATCTAACTTGAACCAAAAAAGAAAAAATAAAAACTGAACCTAACAGTTATACAGAGGAAAACACTACCAAGGCACTTGCTCCAGTGGTAAACAATTCTGAAATTGGTCAGAGGTGGGGAATCATCTCCCATACAGCCAGCAGCCCCGCCCGCCCATGCAAGGAGCGTCCTTATTGCAAAGCTGGGGGACAGTGCCGAGGCCTCTGTGAGTAAACGTGAGCTGAGCCCCAGGCCAGCTGCTGCTGAACTGTTCCCACCCTTCCGAGGTGAAACACCTGAATATGTACAAGGGCTTGAAAGCCAAGAGGAAGGGCCGTGGAGCCACACCAGCGACAGCACGCAGGCCACCTTGGTGCCTGCAGGTCAGCCAGGATGGTCCTGGCCACGGGCGCTCTTCTGGAAGCTTTCCATTGCCCTGCCTGAGATACCCCTCCTGTCCCGGCCCCCACTCCTTTTTTTCCTTCCTCAGCTCAGCCCGGAGAGATATTCCAGTGGAAGTCATGGGTGACACATCCTCTTCTTTACAGGTGGCAGCCTGGCAACTCCTGCAGAAAGTCCAGCAGAGCCCCACTCACACCGGGCCACCCACAAAGCCGTGGACCCTCACACCCTCCCACCAGCACAGCCCCGAGACTGCTGACGGGGCAGAGAATATGGAGTCAGGCACAGCTGCAGGGGCTATTGCTGCCTGGAGTGCTGTTTATATTGACCTCAACCCAGGCACACCTGGGGAGGGCTTGCCGGCAGGGTCAGGCTGCCCAGGTCAGCTAATCCTCAGCCCTCAGTGTATCACATTGCAGAAAATGGACCTCGCTAAGACAGAATATTCGCCAAGGAAAAGAAGCAAACAATGCCATTTGCAGCACCGTAGATAAGTCTAGAGGTAATCACGTGACTTGGAGTAAGTCAGAAAGTGAAAGACACATATCATATCATATCACTTATAGGTGTTACCTATAAATTGATACCAGGGCAGATAGTTCCACGGAGAAGGGCAATCACAGATTCATTAAACAAACTTATGGTTCACCAAAGGAAAGGTGTGAGGATTGAATTCATTACGATATTGGGGTTAACAGACATATACAAACACAGTAGATATATATAATCACCAAAGACCTACGGAGTACCAAGAGAAGACTACTCAACATTCTGTCATAACGTACATGGGAAAAGGATCCCAGGAAGAACAGACATATGTATATGTGTAAAAGAACCACCTCTTGCACACCTACAACAAGCTAAACGTTGTACTCAAACTTGCTGTAATAAAAAATTAAAAATTAAATTAAAAACACGAACAAGATGTACTGAGTCAAACTTGAGGGTCTTTCTCCTGGCACATTCCGTTCTACATTCCAATCTAGAACGCGACTTCCATTGAGGCTCTGCTGCCCTAGTAACCAGATTTGGTAAGGGAGAACTGCTGCCACCTTGTGGCCGTTTCACACAACAGCAGCTTTAATCCCAGCGCTAATGGTCAGTGGATATTCCAAATCATTACAGGCCTGTAAATGACACCTGCCCTGAAAACAAATCCTGGGGTCATATATCGACCAAAAAATTCAAAAGACGTCCATATTTCAAAACGACAGTTTCAAGAGGCATATTTCACGCACATTAGTGTTCTGATTCTTTTGCTTTCTTTCTTTCTTTGTTAAAAAAACGGGAATGGAATAAGGTAACCCTGAGAAGGGGCGAAAACGTTCACAAACGAATCAATGGACAAAGGTTTAATCTCCAATATATATATACAGCTCATGCAGCTTAATACTAATACAACAAACAACCCAATACAAAAATGGGCAGAAGATCTAAATAGACGTTTCTTCAAAGAAGACACAGCGATGGCCAAGACACACATGAAAAGCTGCTCAACATCACTAATTATTAGAGAAATGCAAATCAAAACTACAATGAGGTAAGACCTCACACCTGTTAGAATCGGCATCATCAGATAATCTACAAACAACAAATTCTGGGGAGGGTGTGGACAAAAGGAACCCTCTTCCGCTATTGGTGGGAATGTAAATTGATACAGTCACTATGGAGAACAGTATGGAGGTTCCTTTAAAAATCTAAAAAGAGAATTACCATAGGATCCAGCAATCCCACTTCTGGGCATATACCCAGAGAAAACCATAAATCACAGAGACACATTCACCACAATGTTCATTGCAGCACTATTTACAATAGCCAGGTAATGGAAGCAACCTAAATGCCCACAGACAGACGAATGGATAAAGATGTGGTACATATATAAAATGGAATATAACTCAGCCATAAAAAGGAATGAAACTGAGTCATTTGTAGAGAAGTTGATGGATCTAGAGACTGTCATACAGAGTGAAGTAAGTCAGAAAGAGAAAAACAAATATTGTATATTAATGCCCATATGTGGAACCTAGAAAAATGCTACAGATGAACTGGTTTGCAGGGCAGAAATAGAGACACAGAGGTAGAGAACAAACGTATCGACACAAAGTGGGGGAAGCCATGGGGTAGTGGTGGTGGGATGAGTTGGGAGATTGGGATTGACCTGTATACATGTCTATGCATAAAATAGATAACTAATAATAACCTAGTGTATAAAAAAATAAATAAAATTAAATTTCAAAATTTTTAAAAATAAAATGTAAAAATAAAACAGAAAAAAAGTTCTTCCATTCACACTGATGTATTTATAAGAATGAATTATTTCCATGCTTATATCTATAAATACATAAAAGAGGAATAAAATCTAACTTGAACCAAAAAAGAAAAAAAAATACTGAACCTAACAGTTATACAGAGGAAAACAGTACCAAGGCACTTGCTCCAGTGGTAAACAATTCTGAAATTGGTCAGAGGTGGGGAATCATCTCCCATACAGCCAGCAGCGCCACCCGCCCACGCAAGGAGCATCTTTATTGCAAAGCTGGGGGACCGTGCTGAGGCCTCTGTGAGTAAACGTGAGCTGAGCCCCAGGCCAGCTGCTGCTGAACTGTTCCCACCCTTCCCAGGTGAAACACCTGAATATGTACAAGGGCTTGAAAGCCTAGAGGAAGGGCCGTGGAGCCACACCAGCGACAGCACGCAGGCCAACTTGGTGCCTGCAGGTCTGCCAGGATGGTCCTGGCCACGGGCGCTCTTCTGGAAGCTTTCCATTGCCCTGCCTGAGATACCCCTCCTGTCCCGGCCCCCACTCCTTTTTTTCCTTACTCACCTCAGCCCGGAGAGATACTCCAGTGGAAGTTACGGGTGACACATCCTCTTCTTTACAGGTGGCAGCCTGGCAACTCCTGCAGAAAGTCCAGCAGAGCCCCACTCACACCGGGCCACCCACAAAGCCGTGGACCCTCACACCCTCCCACCAGCACAGCCCCGAGACTGCTGACGGGGCAGAGAATATGGAGTCAGGCACAGCTGCAGGGGCTATTGCTGCCTGGAGTGCTGTTTATATTGACCTCAACCCAGGCACACCTGGGGAGGGCTTGCCGGCAGGGTCAGGCTGCCCAGGTCAGCTAATCCTCAGCCCTCAGGGAATCACATTGCAGAAAATGGACCTCGCTAAGACAGAATATGCGCCAAGGAAAAAAAGCACACAATGCCATTTGCAGCACCGTAGATGAGTCTAGAGGTAATCACGTGACTTGGAGTAAGTCAGAAAGTGAAAGACACATATCATATCATATCACTTATAGGTGTTACCTATAAATTGATACCAGGGCAGATATTTCCACGGAGAAGGGCAATCACAGATTCATTAAACAAACTTATGGTTCACCAAAGGAAAGGTGTGAGGATTGAATTCATTATGATATTGGGGTTAACAGACATATACAAACACAGTAGACGTATATAATCACCAAAGACCTACGGAGTACCAAGAGAAGACTACTCAACATTCTGTCAGAACGAACATGGGAAAAGGATCCCAGGAAGAACAGACATATGTATATGTGTAAAAGAACCACCTCTTGCACACCTACAACAAGCTAAACGTTGTACTCAAACTTGCTGTAATAAAAAATAAAAAATTAAATTAAAAACACGAACAAGAATTAGTGAGAAAAACTTGAGGGGCTTTCTCCTGGTATATTCCGTTCTACATTCCAGTCTAGAACGCGACTTCCATTGAGGCTCTGCTGCCCTAGTAACCAGATTTGGTAAGGGAGAACTGCTGCCACCTTGTGGCCGTTTCACACAACAGCAGCTTTAATCCCAGCGCTAATGGTCAGTGGATATTCCAAATCATTACAGGCCTGTAAATGACACCTGCCCTGAAAACAAATCCTGGGGTCATATATCGACCAAAAAATTCAAAAGACGTCCATATTTCAAAACGACAGTTTCAAGAGGCATATTTCACGCACATTAGTGTTCTGCTTCTTTTGATTTCTTTCTTTCTTTGTTAAAAAAACGGGAATGGAAAAAGGCAACCCTCAGAATGGGCGAAAACTTTCACAAACGAATCAATGGACAAAGGTTTAATCTCCAATATATATAAACAGCTGATGCAGCTTAATATTAATAAAACAAACAACCCAATACAAAAATGGGCAGAAGATCTAAATAGACGTTTCTTCAAAGAAGACACAGAGATGGCCAAGACGCACATGAAAAGCTGCTCAACATCACTAATTATTAGAGAAATGCAAATCAAAACTACAATGAGGTAAGACCTCACACCTGTTAGAATCGGCATCATCAGATAATCTACAAACAACAAATTCTGGGGAGGGTGTGGAGAAAAGGAACCCTCTTCCGCTATTGGTGGGAATGTAAATTGATACAGTCACTATGGAGAACAGAATGGAGGTTCCTTTAAAAAACTAAAAAGAGAATTACCATAGGATCCAGCAATCCCACTTCTGGGCATATACCCAGAGAAAACCATAAATCACAGAGACACATTCACCACAATGTTCATTGCAGCACTATTTACAATAGCCAGGTAATGGAAGCAACCTAAATGCCCACAGACAGACGAATGGATAAAGATGTGGTACATATATAAATTGGAATATTACTCAGCCATAAAAAGGAATGAAACTGAGTCATTTGTAGAGAAGTTGATGGATCTAGAGACTGTCATACAGAGTGAAGTAAGTCAGAAAGAGGAAAACAAATATTGTATATTAATGCCTATATGTGGAACCTAGAAAAATGGTACAGATGAACTGGTTTGCAGGGCAGAAATAGAGACACAGAGGTAGAGAACAAACGTATGGACACAAAGTGGGGGAAGCCATGGGGTGGTGGTGGTGGGATGAGTTGGGAGATTGGGATTGACCTGTATACATGTCTATGCATAAAATAGATAACTAATAATAACCTAGTGTATAAAAAAATAAATAAAATTAAATTTCAAAATTTTTAAAAATAAAATGTAAAAATAAAACAGAAAAGAAGTTCTTCCATTCACACTGATGTATTTTTAAGAATGAATTATTTCCATGCTTATATCTATAAATACATAAAAGAGGAATAAAATCTAACTTGAACCAAAAAAGAAAAAAAAAAAAACTGAACCTAACAGTTATACAGAGGAAAACACTACCAAGGCACTTGCTCCAGTGGTAAACAATTCTGAAATTGGTCAGAGGTGGGGAATCATCTCCCATACATCCAGCAGCCCCACCCGCCCACGCAAGGAGCATCTTTATTGCAAAGCTGGGGGACCGTGCTGAGGCCTCTGTGAGTAAACGTGAGCTGAGCCCCAGGCCAGCTGCTGCTGAACTGTTCCCACCCTTCCCAGGTGAAACACCTGAATATGTACAAGGGCTTGAAAGCGTAGAGGAAGGGCCATGGAGCCACACCCGCGAAAGCACGCAGGCCAACTTGGTGCCTGCAGGTCAGCCAGGATGGTCCTGGCCACGGGCCCTCTTCTGGAAGCTTTCCATTGCCCTGCCTGAGATACCCCTCCTGTCCCGGCCCCCACTCCATTTTTTCCTTACTCACCTCAGCCCGGAGAGATACTCCAGTGGAAGTTACGGGTGACACATCCTCTTCTTTACAGGTGGCAGCCTGGCAACTCCTGCAGAAAGTCCAGCAGAGCCCCACTCACACCGGGCCACCCACAAAGCCGTGGACCCTCACACCCTCCCACCAGCACAGCCCCGAGACTGCTGACGCGGCAGAGAATATGGACTCAGGCACAGCTGCAGGGGCTATTGCTGCCTGGAGTGCTGTTTATATTGACCTCAACCCAGGCACACCTGGGGAGGGCTTGCCGGCAGGGTCAGGCTGCCCAGGTCAGCTAATCCTCAGCCCTCAGGGAATCATATTGCAGAAAATGGACCGCGCTAAGACAGAATATTCGCCAAGGAAAAAAAGCACACAATGCCATTTGCAGCACCGTAGATGAGTCTAGAGGTAATCACGTGACTTGGAGTAAGTCAGAAAGTGAAAGACACATATCATATCATATCACTTATAGGTGTTACCTATAAATTGATACCAGGGCAGATATTTCCACGGAGAAGGGCAATCACAGATTCATTAAACAAACTTATGGTTCACCAAAGGAAAGGTGTGAGGATTGAATTCATTATGATATTGGGGTTAACAGACATATACAAACACAGTAGACGTATATAATCACCAAAGACCTACGGAGTACCAAGAGAAGACTACTCAACATTCTGTCATAACGAACATGGGAAAAGGATCCCAGGAAGAACAGACATATGTATATGTGTAAAGGAACCACCTCTTGCACACCTACAACAAGCTAAACGTTGTACTCAAACTTGCTGTAATAAAAAATAAAAAATGAAATTAAAAACACGAACAAGAATTAGTGAGAAAAACTTGAGGGGCTTTCTCCTGGTACATTCCGTTCTACATTCCAATCTAGAACGCGACTTCCATTGAGGCTCTGCTGCCCTAGTAACCAGATTTGGTAAGGGAGAACTGCTGCCACCTTGTGGCCGTTTCACACAACAGCAGCTTTAATCCCAGCGCTAATGGTCAGTGGATATTCCAAATCATTACAGGCCTGTAAATGACACCTGCCCTGAAAACAAATCCTGGGGTCATATATCGACCAAAAAATTCAAAAGACGTCCATATTTCAAAACGACAGTTTCAAGAGGCATATTTCACGCACATTAGTGTTCTGCTTCTTTTGATTTCTTTCTTTCTTTGTTAAAAAAACGGGAATGGAAAAAGGCAACCCTCAGAATGGGCGAAAACTTTCACAAACGAATCAATGGACAAAGGTTTAATCCCCAATATATATAAACAGCTCATGCAGCTTAATATTAATAAAACAAACAACCCAATACAAAAATGGGCAGAAGATCTAAATAGACGTTTCTTCCAAGAAGACACAGAGATGGCCAATACGCACATGAAAAGCTGCTCAACATCACTAATTATTAGAGAAATGCAAATCAAAACTACAATGAGGTAAGACCTCACACCTGTTAGAATCGGCATCATCAGATAATCTACAAACAACAAATTCTGGGGAGGGTGTGGAGAAAAGGAACCCTCTTCCGCTATTGGTGGGAATGTAAATTGATACAGTCACTATGGAGAACAGTATGGAGGTTCCTTTAAAAAACTAAAAAGAGAATTACCATAGGATCCAGCAATCCCACTTCTGGGCATATACCCAGAGAAAACCATAAATCACAGAGACACATTCACCACAATGTTCATTGCAGCACTATTTACAATAGCCAGGTAATGGAAGCAACCAAAATGCCCACAGACAGACGAATGGATAAAGATGTGGTACATATATAAAATGGAATATTACTCAGCCATAAAAAGGAATGAAACTGAGTCATTTGTAGAGAAGTTGATGGATCTAGAGACTGTCATACAGAGTGAAGTAAGTCAGAAAGAGAAAAACAAATATTGCATATTAATGCCTATATGTGGAACCTAGAAAAATGGTACAGATGAACTGGTTTGCAGGGCAGAAATAGAGACACAGAGGTAGAGAAGAAACGTATCGACACAAAGTGGGGGAAGCCATGGGGTGGTGGTGGTGGGATGAGTTGGGAGATTGGGATTGACCTGTATACATGTCTATGCATAAAATAGATAACTAATAATAACCTAGTGTATAAAAAATAAATAAAATTAAATTTCAAAATTTTTAAAAATAAAATGTAAAAATAAAACAGAAAAAATGTTCTTCCATTCACAATGATGTATTTATAAGAATGAATTATTTCCATGCTTATATCTATAAATACATAAAGGGGAATAAAATCTAACTTGAACCAAAAAAGAAAAAAAAAAACTGAACCTAACAGTTATACAGAGGAAAACACTACCAAGGCACTTGCTCCAGTGGTAAACAATTCTGAAATTGGTCAGAGGTGGGGAATCATCTCCCATACAGCCAGCAGCCCCACCCGCCCACGCAAGGAGCGTCCTTATTGCAAAGCTGGGGGACCGTGCCGAGGTCTCTGTGAGTAAACGTGAGCTGAGCCCCAGGCCTGCTGCTGCTGAACTGTTCCCACCCTTCCCAGGTGAAACACCTGAATATGTACAAGGGCTTGAAAGCCTAGAGGAAGGGCCGTGGCGCCACACCCGCGAAAGAACGCAGGCCAACTTGGTGCCTGCAGGTCAGCCAGGATGGTCCTGGCCACGAGCGCTCTTGTGGAAGCTTTCCATTGCCCTGCCTGAGATACCCCTCCTGTCCCGGCCCCCACTCCTTTTTTTCCTTACTCACCTCAGCCCGGAGAGATACTCCAGTGGAAGTTACGGGTGACACATCCTCTTCTTTACAGGTGGCAGCCTGGCAACTCCTGCAGAAAGTCCAGCAGAGCCCCACTCACACCGGGCCACCCACAAAGCCGTGGACCCTCACAAACTCCCACCAGCACAGCCCCGAGACTGCTGACGGGGCAGAGAATATGGAGTCAGGCACAGCTGCAGGGGCTATTGCTGCCTGGAGTGCTGTTTATATTGACCTCAACCCAGGCACACCTGGGGAGGGCTTGCCGGCAGGGTCAGACTGCCCAGGTCAGCTAATCCTCAGCCCTCAGGGAATCACATTGCAGAAAATGGACCTCGCTAAGACAGAATATTCGCCAAGGAAAAAAAGCACACAATGCCATTTGCAGCACCGTAGATGAGTCTAGAGGTAATCACGTGACTTGGAGTAAGTCAGAAAGTGAAAGACACATATCATATCATATCACTTATAGGTGTTACCTATAAATTGATACCAGGGCAGATATTTCCACGGAGAAGGGCAATCACAGATTCATTAAACAAACTTATGGTTCACCAAAGGAAAGGTGTGAGGATTGAATTCATTATGATATTAGGGTTAACAGACATATACAAACACAGTAGACGTATATAATCACCAAAGACCTACGGAGTACCAAGAGAAGACTACTCAACATTCTGTCATAACGAACATGGGAAAAGGATCCCAGGAAGAACAGACATATGTATATGTGTAAAAGAACCACCTGTTGCACACCTACAACAAGCTAAACGTTGTACTCAAACTTGCTGTAATAAAAAATAAAAAATGAAATTAAAAACACGAACAAGAATTAGTGAGAAAAACTTGAGGGGCTTTCTCCTGGTACATTCCGTTCTACATTCCAATCTAGAACGCGACTTCCATTGAGTCTCTGCTGCCCTAGTAACCAGATTTGGTAAGGGAGAACTGCTGCCACCTTGTGGCCGTTTCACACAACAGCAGCTTTAATCCCAGCGCTAATGGTCAGTGGATATTCCAAATCATTACAGGCCTGTAAATGACACCTGCCCTGAAAACAAATCCTGGGGTCATATATCGACCAAAAAATTCAAAAGACGTCCATATTTCAAAACGACAGTTTCAAGAGGCATATTTCACGCACATTAGTGTTCTGCTTCTTTTGATTTCTTTCTTTCTTTGTTAAAAAAACGGGAATGGAAAAAGGCAACCCTCAGAATGGGCGAAAACGTTCACAAACGAATCAATGGACAAAGGTTTAATCCCCAATATATATAAACAGCTCATGCAGCTTAATATTAATAAAACAAACAACCCAATACAAAAATGGGCAGAAGATCTAAATAGACGTTTCTTCCAAGAAGACACAGAGATGGCCAAGACGCACATGAAAAGCTGCTCAACATCACTAATTATTAGAGAAATGCAAATCAAAACTACAATGAGGTAAGACCTCACACCTGTTAGAATCGGCATCATCAGATAATCTACAAACAACAATTTCTGGGGAGGGTGTGGAGAAAAGGAACCCTCTTCCGCTATTGGTGGGAATGTAAATTGATACAGTCACTATGGAGAACAGTATGGAGGTTCCTTTAAAAATCTAAAAAGAGAATTACCATAGGATCCAGCAATCCCACTTCTGGGCATATACCCAGAGAAAACCATAAATCACAGAGACACATTCACCACAATGTTCATTGCAGCACTATTTACAACAGCCAGGTAATAGAAGCAACCTAAATGCCCACAGACAGACGAATGGATAAAGATGTGGTACATATATAAAATGGAATATTACTTAGCCATAAAAAGGAATGAAACTGAGTCATTTGTAGAGAAGTTGATGGATCTAGAGACTGTCATACAGAGTGAAGTAAGTCAGAAAGAGAAAAACAAATATTGTATATTAATGCCTATATGTGGAACCTAGAAAAATGGTACAGATGAACTGGTTTGCAGGGCAGAAATAGAGACACAGAGGTAGAGAACAAACGTATCGACACAAAGTGGGGGAAGCAATGGGGTGGTGGTGGTGGGATGAGTTGGGAGATTGGGATTGACCTGTATACATGTCTATGCATAAAATAGATAACTAATAATAACCAAGTGTATAAAAAAATAAATAAAATTAAATTTCAAAATTTTTAAAAATAAAATGTAAAAATAAAACAGAAAAAAAGTTCTTCCATTCACACTGATGTATTTATAAGAATGAATTATTTCCATGCTTATATCTATAAATACATAAAGGGGAATAAAATCTAACTTGAACCAAAAAAGAAAAAAAAAAACTGAACCTAACAGTTATACAGAGGAAAACACTACCAAGGCACTTGCTCCAGTGGTAAACAATTCTGAAATTGGTCAGAGGTGGGGAATCATCTCCCATACAGCCAGCAGCCCCACCCGCCCACGCAAGGAGCGTCCTTATTGCAAAGCTGGGGGACCGTGCCGAGGCCTCTGTGAGTAAACGTGAGCTGAGCCCCAGGCCAGCTGCTGCTGAACTGTTCCCACCCTTCCCAGGTGAAACACCTGAGTATGTACAAGGGCTTGAAAGCGTAGAGGAAGGGCCGTGGAGCCACAACCGCGAAAGCACGCAGGCCAACTTGGTGCCTGCAGGTCAGCCAGGATGGTCCTGGCCACGAGCGCTCTTCTGGAAGCTTTCCATTGCCCTGCCTGAGATACCCCTCCTGTCCCGGCCCCCACTCCTTTTTTTCCTTACTCACCTCAGCCCGGAGAGATACTCCAGTGGAAGTTACGGGTGACACATCCTCTTCTTTACAGGTGGCAGCCTGGCAACTCCTGCAGAAAGTCCAGCAGAGCCCCACTCACACCAGGCCACCCACAAAGCCGTGGACCCTCACACCCTCCCACCAGCACAGCCCCGAGACTGCTGACGGGGCAGAGAATATGGACTCAGGCACAGCTGCAGGGGCTATTGCTGCCTGGAGTGCTGTTTATATTGACCTCAACCCAGGCACACCTGGGGAGGGCTTGCCGGCAGGGTCAGGCTGCCCAGGTCAGCTAATCCTCAGCCCTCAGGGAATCACATTGCAGAAAATGGACCTCGCTAAGACAGAATATTCGCCAAGGAAAAGAAGCACACAATGCCATTTGCAGCACCGTAGATGAGTCTAGAGGTAATCACGTGACTTGGAGTAAGTCAGAAAGTGAAAGACACATATCATATCATATCACTTATAGGTGTTACCTATAAATTGATACCAGGGCAGATATTTCCACGGAGAAGGGCAATCACAGATTCATTAAACAAACTTATGGTTCACCAAAGGAAAGGTGTGAGGATTGAATTCATTATGATATTGGGGTTAACAGACATATACAAACACAGTAGACGTATATAATCACCAAAGACCTACGGAGTACCAAGAGAAGACTACTCAACATTCTGTCATAACGAACATGGGAAAAGGATCCCAGGAAGAACAGACATATGTATATGTGTAAAAGAACCACCTCTTGCACACCTACAACAAGCTAAACGTTGTACTCAAACTTGCTGTAATAAAAAATAAAAAATGAAATTAAAAACACGAACAAGAATTAGTGAGAAAAACTTGAGGGGCTTTCTCCTGGTACATTCCGTTCTACATTCCAATCTAGAACGCGACTTCCATTGAGGCTCTGCTGCCCTAGTAACCAGATTTGGTAAGGGAGAACTGCTGCCACCTTGTGGCCGTTTCACACAACAGCAGCTTTAATCCCAGCGCTAATGGTCAGTGGATATTCCAAATCATTACAGGCCTGTAAATGACACCTGCCCTGAAAACAAATCCTGGGGTCATATATCGACCAAAAAATTCAAAAGACGTCCATATTTCAAAACGACAGTTTCAAGAGGCATATTTCACGCACATTAGTGTTCTGCTTCTTTTGCTTTCTTTCTTTCTTTGTTAAAAAAACGGGAATGGAAAAAGGCAACCCTCAGAATGGGCGAAAACTTTCACAAACGAATCAATGGACAAAGGTTTAATCTCCAATATATATAAACAGCTCATGCAGCTTAATATTAATAAAACAAACAACCCAATACAAAAATGGGCAGAAGATCTAAATAGACGTTTCTTCCAAGAAGACACAGAGATGGCCAAGACGCACATGAAAAGCTGCTCAACATCACTAATTATTAGAGAAATGCAAATCAAAACTACAATGAGGTAAGACCTCACACCTGTTAGAATCGGCATCATCAGATAATCTACAAACAACAAATTCCGGGGAGGGTGTGGACAAAAGGAAACCTATTCCGCTATTGGTGGGAATGTAAATTGATACAGTCACTATGGAGAACAGTATGGAGGTTCCTTTAAAAAACTAAAAAGAGAATTACCATAGGATCCAGCAATCCCACTTCTGGGCATATACCCAGAGAAAACCATAAATCACAGAGACATATTCACCACAATGTTCATTGCAGCACTATTTACAATAGCCAGGTAATGGAAGCAACCTAAATGCCCACAGACAGACGAATGGATAAAGATGTGGTACATATATAAAATGGAATATTACTCACCCATAAAAAGGAATGAAACTGAGTCATTTGTAGAGAAGTTGATGGATCTAGAGACAGTCATACAGAGTGAAGTAAGTCAGAAAGAGGAAAACAAATATTGTATATTAATGCCTATATGTGGAACCTAGAAAAATGGTACAGATGAACTGGTTGGCAGGGCAGAAATAGAGACACAGAGCTAGAGAACAAACGTATGGACACAAAGTGGGGGAAGCCATGGGGTGGTGGTGGTGGGATGAGTTGGGAGATTGGGATTGACCTGTATACATGTCTATGCATAAAATAGATAACTAATAATAACCTAGTGTATAAAAAAATAAATAAAATTAAATTTCAAAAATTTTAAAAATAAAATGTAAAAATAAAACAGAAAAAAAGTTCTTCCATTCACACTGATGTATTTATAAGAATGAATCATTTCCATGCTTATATCTATAAATACATAAAAGAGGAATAAAATCTAACTTGAACCAAAAAAGAAAAAAAAAAACTGAACCTAACAGTTATACAGAGGAAAACACTACCAAGGCACTTGCTCCAGTGGTAAACAATTCTGAAATTGGTCAGAGGTGGGGAATCATCTCCCATACAGCCAGCAGTCCCACTCGCACACGCAAGGAGCGTCCTTATTGCAAAGCTGTGGGACCGTGCCGAGGCCTCTGTGAGTAAACGTGAGCTGAGCCCCAGGCCAGCTGCTGCTGAACTGTTCCCACCCTTCCCAGGTGAAACACCTGAATATGTACAAGGGCTTGAAAGCGTAGAGGAAGGGCCGTGGCGCCACACCCGCAAAAGCACGCAGGCCAACTTGGTGCCTGCAGGTCAGCCAGGATGGTCCTGGCCACGGGCGCTCTTCTGGAAGCTTTCCATTGCCCTGCCTGAGATACCCCTCCTGTCCCGGCCCCCACTCCTTTTTTTCCTTACTCACCTCAGCCCGGAGAGATACTCCAGTGGAAGTTACGGGTGACACATCCTCTTCTTTACAGGTGGCAGCCTGGCAACTCCTGCAGAAAGTCCAGCAGAGCCCCACTCACACCGGGCCACCCACAAAGCCGTGGACCCTCACACCCTCCCACCAGCACAGCCCCGAGACTGCTGACGGGGCAGAGAATATGGACTCAGGCACAGCTGCAGGGGCTATTGCTGCCTGGAGTGCTGTTTATATTGACCTCAACCCAGGCACACCTGGGGAGGGCTTGCCGGCAGGGTCAGGCTGCCCAGGTCAGCTAATCCTCAGCCCTCAGGGAATCACATTGCAGAAAATTGACCTCGCTAAGACAGAATATTCGCCAAGGAAAAAAAGCACACAATGCCATTTGCAGCACCCTAGATGAGTCTAGAGGTAATCACGTGACTTGGAGTAAGTCAGAAAGTGAAAGACACATATCATATCATATCACTTATAGGTGTTACCTATAAATTGATACCAGGGCAGATATTTCCACGGAGAAGGGCAATCACAGATTCATTAAACAAACTTATGGTTCACCAAAGGAAAGGTGTGAGGATTGAATTCATTATGATATTGGGGTTAACAGACATATACAAACACAGTAGACGTATATAATCACCAAAGACCTACGGAGTACCAAGAGAAGACTACTCAACATTCTGTCATAACGAACATGGGAAAAGGATCCCAGGAAGAACAGACATATGTATATGTGTAAAAGAACCACCTCTTGCACACCTACAACAAGCTAAACGTTGTACTCAAACTTGCTGTAATAAAAAATAAAAAATGAAATTAAAAACACTCACAAGAATTAGTGAGAAAAACTTGAGGGGCTTTCTCCTGGTACATTCCGTTCTACATTCCAATCTAGAACGCGACTTCCATTGAGGCTCTGCTGCCCTAGTAACCAGATTTGGTAAGTGAGAACTGCTGCCACCTTGAGGCCGTTTCACACAACAGCAGCTTTAATCCCAGCGCTAATGGTCAGTGGATATTCCAAATCATTACAGGCCTGTAAATGACACCTGCCCTGAAAACAAATCCTGGGGTCATATATCGACCAAAAAATTCAAAAGACGTCCATATTTCAAAACGACAGTTTCAAGAGGCATATTTCACGCACATTAGTGTTCTGCTTCTTTTGATTTCTTTCTTTCTTTGTTAAAAAAACGGGAATGGAAAAAGGCAACCCTCAGAATGGGCGAAAACGTTCACAAACGAATCAATGGACAAAGGTTTAATCCCCAATATATATAAACAACGCATGCAGCTTAATATTAATAAAACAAACAACCCAATACAAAAATGGGCAGAAGATCTAAATAGACGTTTCTTCAAAGAAGACACAGAGATGGCCAAGACGCACATGAAAAGCTGCTCAACATCACTAATTATTAGAGAAATGCAAATCAAAACTACAATGAGGTAAGACCTCACACCTGTTAGAATCGGCATCATCAGATAATCTACAAACAACAATTTCTGGGGAGGGTGTGGAGAAAAGGAACCCTCTTCCGCTATTGGTGGGAATGTAAATTGATACAGTCACTATGGAGAACAGTATGGAGGTTCCTTTAAAAAACTAAAAAGAGAATTACCATAGGATCCAGCAATCCCACTTCTGGGCATATACCCAGAGAAAACCATAAATCACAGAGACACATTCACCACAATGTTCATTGCAGCACTATTTACAATAGCCAGGTAATGGAAGCAACCTAAATGCCCACAGACAGACGAATGGATAAAGATGTGGTACATATATAAAATGGAATATTACTTAGCCATAAAAAGGAATGAAACTGAGTCATTTGTAGAGAAGTTGATGGATCTAGAGACTGTCATACAGAGTGAAGTAAGTCAGAAAGAGAAAAACAAATATTGTATATTAATGCCTATATGTGGAACCTAGAAAAATGGTACAGATGAACTGGTTTGCAGGGCAGAAATAGAGACACAGAGGTAGAGAACAAACGTATCGACACAAAGTGGGGGAAGCAATGGGGTGGTGGTGGTGGGATGAGTGGGGAGATTGGGATTGACCTGTATACATGTCTATGCATAAAATAGATAACTAATAATAACCTAGTGTATAAAAAAATAAATAATATTAAATTTCAAAATTTTTAAAAATAAAATGTAAAAATAAAACAGAAAAAAAGTTCTTCCATTCACACTGATGTATTTATAAGAATGAATTATTTCCATGCTTATATCTATAAATACATAAAAGAGGAATAAAATCTAACTTGAACCAAAAAAGAAAAAAAAAACTGAACCTAACAGTTATACAGAGGAAAACACTACCAAGGCACTTGCTCCAGTGGTAAACAATTCTGAAATTGGTCAGAGGTGGGGAATCATCTCCCATACAGCCAGAAGCCCCACCCACACACGAAAGGAGCGTCCTTATTGCAAAGCTGGGGGACCGTGCCGAGGCCTCTGTGAGTAAACGTGAGCTGAGCCCCAGGCCAGCTGCTGCTGAACTGTTCCCACTCTTCCCAGGTAAAACACCTGAATATGTACAAGGGCTTGAAAGCCTAGAGGAAGGGCCGTGGAGCCACACCGGCGAAAGCACGCAGGCCAACTTGGTGCCTGCAGGTCAGCCAGGATGGTCCTGGCCACGAGCGCTCTTCTGGAAGCTTTCCATTGCCCTGCCTGAGATACCCCTCCTGTCCCGGCCCCCACTCCTTTTTTTCCTTCCTCACCTCAGACCGGAGAGATACTCCAGTGGAAGTTACGGGTGACACCTCCTCTTCTTTACAGGTGGCAGCCTGGCAACTCCTGCAGAAAGTCCAGCAGAGCCCCACTCACACCGGGCCACCCACAAAGCCGTGGACCCTCACACCCTCCCACCAGCACAGCCCCGAGACTGCTGACGGGGCAGAGAATATGGAGTCAGGCACAGCTGCAGGGGCTATAGCTGCCTGGAGTGCTGTTTATATTGACCTCAACCCAGGCACACCTGGGGAGGGCTTGCCGGCAGGGTCAGGCTGCCCAGGTCAGCTAATCCTCAGCCCTCAGGGAATCATATTGCAGAAAATGGACCTCGCTAAGACAGAATATTCGCCAAGGAAAAAAAGCACACAATGCCATTTGCAGCACCGTAGATGAATCTAGAGGTAATCACGTGACTTGGAGTAAGTCAGAAAGTGAAAGACACATATCATATCATATCACTTATAGGTGTTACCTATAAATTGATACCAGGGCAGATATTTCCACGGAGAAGGGCAATCACAGATTCATTAAACAAACTTATGGTTCACCAAAGGAAAGGTGTGAGGATTGAATTCATTATGATATTGGGGTTAACAGACATATACAAACACAGTAGACGTATATAATCACCAAAGACCTACGGAGTACCAAGAGAAGACTACTCAACATTCTGTCATAACGAACATGGGAAAAGGATCCCAGGAAGAACAGACATATGTATATGTGTAAAAGAACCACCTCTTGCACACCTACAACAAGCTAAACGTTGTACTCAAACTTGCTGTAATAAAAAATAAAAAATGAAATTAAAAACACGAACAAGAATTAGTGAGAAAAACTTGAGGGGCTTTCTCCTGGTACATTCCGTTCTACATTCCAATCTAGAACGCGACTTCCATTGAGGCTCTGCTGCCCTAGTAACCAGATTTGGTAAGGGAGAACTGCTGCCACCTTGTGGCCGTTTCACACAACAGCAGCTTTAATCCCAGCGCTAATGGTCAGTGGATATTCCAAATCATTACAGGCCTGTAAATGACACCTGCCCTGAAAACAAATCCTGGGGTCATATATCGACCAAAAAATTCAAAAGACGTCCATATTTCAAAACGACAGTTTCAAGAGGCATATTTCACGCACATTAGTGTTCTGATTCTTTTGATTTCTTTCTTTCTTTGTTAAAAAAACGGGAATGGAAAAAGGCAACCCTCAGATTGGGCGAAAAAGTTCACAAACGAATCAATGGACAAAGGTTTAATCTCCAATATATATAAACAGCTCATGCAGCTTAATATTAATAAAACAAACAACCCAATACAAAAATGGGCAGAAGATCTAAATAGACGTTTCTTCAAAGAAGACACAGAGATGGCCAAGACGCACATGAAAAGCTGCTCAACATCACTAATTATTAGAGAAATGCAAAACAAAACTACAATGAGGTAAGACCTCACACCTGTTAGAATCGGCATCATCAGATAATCTACAAACAACAAATTCTGGGGAGGGTGTGGACAAAAGGAACCCTCTTCCGCTATTGGTGGGAATGTAAATTGATACAGTCACTATGGAGAACAGTATGGAGGTTCCTTTAAAAAACTAAAAAGAGAATTACCATAGGATCCAGCAATACCACTTCTGGGCATATACCCAGAGAAAACCATAAATCACAGAGACACATTCACCACAATGTTCATTGCAACACTATTTACAATAGCCAGGTAATGGAAGCAACCTAAATGCCCACAGACAGACGAATGGATAAAGATGTGGTACATATATAAAATGGAATATTACTCAGCCATAAAAAGGAATGAAACTGAGTCATTTGTAGAGAAGTTGATGGATCTAGAGACTGTCATACAGAGTGAAGTAAGTCAGAAAGAGAAAAACAAATATTGCATATTAATGCCTATATGTGGAACCTAGAAAAATGGTACAGATGAACTGGTTTGCAGGGCAGAAATAGAGACACAGAGGTAGAGAAGAAACGTATCGACACAAAGTGGGGGAAGCCATGGGGTGGTGGTGGTGGGATGAGTTGGGAGATTGGGATTGACCTGTATACATATCTATGCATAAAACAGATAACTAATAATAACCTAGTGTATAAAAAATAAATAAAATTAAATTTCAAAATTTTTAAAAATAAAATGTAAAAATAAAACAGAAAAAAAGTTCTTCCATTCACACTGATGTATTTATAAGAATGAATTATTTCCATGCTTATATCTATAAATACATAAAGGGGAATAAAATCTAACTTGAACCAAAAAAGAAAAAAAAAAACTGAACCTAACAGTTATACAGAGGAAAACACTACCAAGGCACTTGCTCCAGTGGTAAACAATTCTGAAATTGGTCAGAGGTGGGGAATCATCTCCCATACAGCCAGCAGCCCCACCCGCCCACGCAAGGAGCGTCCTTATTGCAAAGCTGGGGGACCGTGCCGAGGCCTCTGTGAGTAAACGTGAGCTGAGCCCCAGGCCAGCTGCTGCTGAACTGTTCCCACTCTTCCCAGGTAAAACACCTGAATATGTACAAGGGCTTGAAAGCCTAGAGGAAGGGCCGTGGAGCCACAACCGCGAAAGCACGCAGGACAACTTGGTGCCTGCAGGTCAGCCAGGATGGTCCTGGCCACGAGCGCTCTTCTGGAAGCTTTCCATTGCCCTGCCTGAGATACCCCTCCTGTCCCGGCCCCCACTCCATTTTTTCCTTACTCACCTCAGCCCGGAGAGATACTCCAGTGGAAGTTACGGGTGACACATCCTCTTCTTTACAGGTGGCAGCCTGGCAACTCCTGCAGAAAGTCCAGCAGAGCCCCACTCACACCGGGCCGCCCACAAAGCCGTGGACCCTCACACCCTCCCACCAGCACAGCCCCGAGACTGCTGACGGGGCAGAGAATATGGACTCAGGCACAGCTGCAGGGGCTATTGCTGCCTGGAGTGCTGTTTATATTGACCTCAACCCAGGCACACCTGGGGAGGGCTTGCCGGCAGGGTCAGGCTGCCCTGGTCAGCTAATCCTCAGCCCTCAGGGAATCACATTGCAGAAAATGGACCTCGCTAAGACAGAATATTCGCCAAGGAAAAGAAGCACACAATGCCATTTGCAGCACCATAGATGAGTCTAGAGGTAATCACGTGACTTGGAGTAAGTCAGAAAGTGAAAGACACATATCATATCATATCACTTATAGGTGTTACCTATAAATTGATACCAGGGCAGATATTTCCACGGAGAAGGGCAATCACAGATTCATTAAACAAACTTATGGTTCACCAAAGGAAAGGTGTGAGGATTGAATTCATTATGATATTGGGGTTAACAGACATATACAAACACAGTAGACGTATATAATCACCAAAGACCTACGGAGTACCAAGAGAAGACTACTCAACATTCTGTCATAACGAACATGGGAAAAGGATCCCAGGAAGAACAGACATATGTATATGTGTAAAAGAACCACCCCTTGCACACCTACAACAAGCTAAACGTTGTACTCAAACTTGCTGTAATAAAAAATAAAAAATGAAATTAAAAACACGAACAAGAATTAGTGAGAAAAACTTGAGGGGCTTTCTCCTGGTACATTCCCTTCTACATTCCAATCTAGAACGCGACTTCCATTGAGGCTCTGCTGCCCTAGTAACCAGATTTGGTAAGGGAGAACTGCTGCCACCTTGTGGCCGTTTCACACAACAGCCGCTTTAATCCCAGCGCTAATGGTCAGTGGATATTCCAAATCATTACAGGCCTGTAAATGACACCTGCCCAGAAAACAAATCCTGGGGTCATATATCGACCAAAAAATTCAAAAGACGTCCATATTTCAAAACGACAGTTTCAAGAGGCATATTTCACGCACATTAGTGTTCTGCTTCTTCTGCTTTCTTTCTTTCTTTGTTAAAAAAACCGGAATGGAAAAAGGCAACCCTCAGATTGGGCGAAAACTTTCACAAACGAATCAATGGACAAAGGTTTAATCTCCAATATATATAAACAGCTCATGCAGCTTAATATTAATAAAACAAACAACCCAATACAAAAATGGGCAGAAGATCTAAATAGACGTTTCTTCCAAGAAGACACAGAGATGGCCAAGACGCACATGAAAAGCTGCTCAACATCACTAATTATTAGAGAAATGCAAATCAAAACTACAATGAGGTAAGACCTCACACCTGTTAGAATCGGCATCATCAGATAATCTACAAACAACAAATTCCGGGGAGGGTGTGGACAAAAGGAAACCTATTCCGCTATTGGTGGGAATGTAAATTGATACAGTCACTATGGAGAACAGTATGGAGGTTCCTTTAAAAAACTAAAAAGAGAATTACCATAGGATCCAGCAATCCCACTTCTGGGCATATACCCAGAGAAAACCATAAATCACAGAGACACATTCACCACAATGTTCATTGCAGCACTATTTACAATAGCCAGGTAATGGAAGCAACCTAAATGCCCACAGACAGACGAATGGATAAAGATGTGGTACATATATAAAATGGAATATAACTCAGCCATAAAAAGGAATGAAACTGAGTCATTTGTAGAGAAGTTGATGGATCTAGAGACTATCATACAGAGTGAAGTAAGTCAGAAAGAGAAAAACAAATATTGTATATTAATGCCTATATGTGGAACCTAGAAAAATGCTACAGATGAACTGGTTTGCAGGGCAGAAATAGAGACACAGAGGTAGAGAACAAACGTATCGACACAAAGTGGGGGAAGCCATGGGGTGGTGGTGGTGGGATGAGTTGGGAGATTGGGATTGACCTGTATACATGTCTATGCATAAAATAGATAACTAATAATAACCTAGTGTATAAAAAAATAAATAAAATTAAATTTCAAAATTTTTAAAAATAAAATGTAAAAATAAAACAGAAAAAAAGTTCTTCCATTCACACTGATGTATTTATAAGAATGAATTATTTCCATGCTTATATCTATAAATACATAAAAGAGGAATAAAATCTAACTTGAACCAAAGAAGAAAAAAAAATACTGAACCTAACAGTTATACAGAGGAAAACACTACCAAGGCACTTGCTCCAGTGGTAAACAATTCTGAAATTGGTCAGAGGTGGGGAATCATCTCCCATACAGCCAGCAGCCCCACCCGCCCACGCAAGGAGCATCTTTATTGCAAAGCTGTGGGACCGTGCTGAGGCCTCTGTGAGTAAACGTGAGCTGAGCCCCAGGCCAGCTGCTGCTGAACTGTTCCCACCCTTCCCAGGTGAAACACCTGAATATGTACAAGGGCTTGAAAGCCTAGAGGAAGGGCCGTGGAGCCACACCAGCGACAGCACGCAGGCCAACTTGGTGCCTGCAGGTCAGCCAGGATGGTCCTGGCCACGGGCGCTCTTCTGGAAGCTTTCCATTGCCCTGCCTGAGATACCCCTCCTGTCCCGGCCCCCACTCCTTTTTTTCCTTACTCACCTCAGCCCGGAGAGATACTCCAGTGGAAGTTACGGGTGACACATCCTCTTCTTTACAGGTGGCAGCCTGGCAACTCCTGCAGAAAGTCCAGCAGAGCCCCACTCACACCGGGCCGCCCACAAAGCCGTGGACCCTCACACCCTCCCACCAGCACAGCCCCGAGACTGCTGACGGGGCAGAGAATATGGACTCAGGCACAGCTGCAGGGGCTATTGCTGCCTGGAGTGCTGTTTATATTGACCTCAACCCAGGCACACCTGGGGAGGGCTTGCCGGCAGGGTCAGGCTGCCCTGGTCAGCTAATCCTCAGCCCTCAGGGAATCACATTGCAGAAAATGGACCTCGCTAAGACAGAATATTCGCCAAGGAAAAGAAGCACACAATGCCATTTGCAGCACCATAGATGAGTCTAGAGGTAATCACGTGACTTGGAGTAAGTCAGAAAGTGAAAGACACATATCATATCATATCACTTATAGGTGTTACCTATAAATTGATACCAGGGCAGATATTTCCACGGAGAAGGGCAATCACAGATTCATTAAACAAACTTATGGTTCACCAAAGGAAAGGTGTGAGGATTGAATTCATTATGATATTGGGGTTAACAGACATATACAAACACAGTAGACGTATATAATCACCAAAGACCTACGGAGTACCAAGAGAAGACTACTCAACATTCTGTCATAACGAACATGGGAAAAGGATCCCAGGAAGAACAGACATATGTATATGTGTAAAAGAACCACCTCTTGCACACCTACAACAAGCTAAACGTTGTACTCAAACTTGCTGTAATAAAAAATAAAAAATGAAATTAAAAACACGAACAAGAATTAGTGAGAAAAACTTGAGGGGCTTTCTCCTGGTACATTCCCTTCTACATTCCAATCTAGAACGCGACTTCCATTGAGGCTCTGCTGCCCTAGTAACCAGATTTGGTAAGGGAGAACTGCTGCCACCTTGTGGCCGTTTCACACAACAGCAGCTTTAATCCCAGCGCTAATGGTCAGTGGATATTCCAAATCATTACAGGCCTGTAAATGACACCTGCCCAGAAAACAAATCCTGGGGTCTTATATCGACCAAAAAATTCAAAAGACGTCCATATTTCAAAACGACAGTTTCAAGAGGCATATTTCACGCACATTAGTGTTCTGCTTCTTCTGCTTTCTTTCTTTCTTTGTTAAAAAAACGGGAATGGAAAAAGGCAACCCTCAGATTGGGCGAAAACTTTCACAAACGAATCAATGGACAAAGGTTTAATCTCCAATATATATAAACAGCTCATGCAGCTTAATATTAATAAAACAAACAACCCAATACAAAAATGGGCAGAAGATCTAAATAGACGTTTCTTCCAAGAAGACACAGAGATGGCCAAGACGCACATGAAAAGCTGCTCAACATCACTAATTATTAGAGAAATGCAAATCAAAACTACAATGAGGTAAGACCTCACACCTGTTAGAATCGGCATCATCAGATAATCTACAAACAACAAATTCCGGGGAGGGTGTGGACAAAAGGAAACCTATTCCGCTATTGGTGGGAATGTAAATTGATACAGTCACTATGGAGAACAGTATGGAGGTTCCTTTAAAAAACTAAAAAGAGAATTACCATAGGATCCAGCAATCCCACTTCTGGGCATATACCCAGAGAAAACCATAAATCACAGAGACACATTCACCACAATGTTCATTGCAGCACTATTTACAATAGCCAGGTAATGGAAGCAACCTAAATGCCCACAGACAGACGAATGGATAAAGATGTGGTACATATATAAAATGGAATATTACTCACCCATAAAAAGGAATGAAACTGAGTCATTTGTAGAGAAGTTGATGGATCTAGAGACAGTCATACAGAGTGAAGTAAGTCAGAAAGAGGAAAACAAATATTGTATATTAATGCCTATATGTGGAACCTAGAAAAATGGTACAGATGAACTGGTTGGCAGGGCAGAAATAGAGACACAGAGCTAGAGAACAAACGTATGGACACAAAGTGGGGGAAGCCATGGGGTGGTGGTGGTGGGATGAGTTGGGAGATTGGGATTGACCTGTATACATGTCTATGCATAAAATAGATAACTAATAATAACCTAGTGTATAAAAAATAAATAAAATTAAATTTCAAAAATTTTAAAAATAAAATGTAAAAATAAAACAGAAAAAAAGTTCTTCCATTCACACTGATGTATTTATAAGAATGAATCATTTCCATGCTTATATCTATAAATACATAAAAGAGGAATAAAATCTAACTTGAACCAAAAAAGAAAAAAAAAAACTGAACCTAACAGTTATACAGAGGAAAACACTACCAAGGCACTTGCTCCAGTGGTAAACAATTCTGAAATTGGTCAGAGGTGGGGAATCATCTCCCATACAGCCCGCAGTCCCACCCGCACACGCAAGGAGCGTCCTTATTGCAAAGCTGTGGGACCGTGCCGAGGCCTCTGTGAGTAAACGTGAGCTGAGCCCCAGGCCAGCTGCTGCTGAACTGTTCCCACCCTTCCCAGGTGAAACACCTGAATATGTACAAGGGCTTGAAAGCGTAGAGGAAGGGCCGTGGCGCCACACCCGCAAAAGCACGCAGGACAACTTGGTGCCTGCAGGTCAGCCAGGATGGTCCTGGCCACGGGCGCTCTTCTGGAAGCTTTCCATTGCCCTGCCTGAGATACCCCTCCTGTCCCGGCCCCCACTCCTTTTTTTCCTTACTCACCTCAGCCCGGAGAGATACTCCAGTGGAAGTTACGGGTGACACATCCTCTTCTTTACAGGTGGCAGCCTGGCAAATCCTGCAGAAAGTCCAGCAGAGCCCCACTCACACCGGGCCACCCACAAAGCCGTGGACCCTCACACCCTCCCACCAGCACAGCCCCGAGACTGCTGACGGGGCAGAGAATATGGACTCAGGCACAGCTGCAGGGGCTATTGCTGCCTGGAGTGCTGTTTATATTGACCTCAACCCAGGCACACCTGGGGAGGGCTTGCCGGCAGGGTCAGGCTGCCCAGGTCAGCTAATCCTCAGCCCTCAGGGAATCATATTGCAGAAAATTGACCTCGCTAAGACAGAATATTCGCCAAGGAAAAAAAGCACACAATGCCATTTGCAGCACCGTAGATGAGTCTAGAGGTAATCACGTGACTTTGAGTAAGTCAGAAAGTGAAAGACACATATCATATCATATCACTTATAGGTGTTACCTATAAATTGATACGAGGGCAGATATTTCCACGGAGAAGGGCAATCACAGATTCATTAAACAAACTTATGGTTCACCAAAGGAAAGGTGTGAGGATTGAATTCATTATGATATTGGGGTTAACAGACATATACAAACACAGTAGACGTATATAATCACCAAAGACCTACGGAGTACCAAGAGAAGACTACTCAACATTCTGTCATAACGAACATGGGAAAAGGATCCCAGGAAGAACAGACATATGTATATGTGTAAAAGAACCACCTCTTGCACACCTACAACAAGCTAAACGTTGTACTCAAACTTGCTGTAATAAAAAATAAAAAATGAAATTAAAAACACGAACAAGAATTAGTGAGAAAAACTTGAGGGGCTTTCTCCTGGTACATTCCGTTCTACATTCCAGTCTAGAACGCGACTTCCATTGAGGCTCTGCTGCCCTAGTAACCAGATTTGGTAAGGGAGAAGTGCTGCCACCTTGTGGCCGTTTCACACAACAGCCGCTTTAATCCCAGCGCTAATGGTCAGTGGATATTCCAAATCATTACAGGCCTGTAAATGACACCTGCCCTGAAAACAAATCCTGGGGTCATATATCGACCAAAAATTCAAAAGACGTCCATATTTCAAAACGACAGTTTCAAGAGGCATATTTCACGCACATTAGTGTTCTGCTTCTTTTGATTTCTTTCTTTCTTTGTTAAAAAAACGGGAATGGAAAAAGGCAACCCTCAGAATGGGCGAAAACTTTCACAAACGAATCAATGGACAAAGGTTTAATCTCCAATATATATAAACAGCTCATGCAGCTTAATATTAATAAAACAAACAACCCAATACAAAAATGGGCAGAAGATCTAAATAGACGTTTCTTCAAAGAAGACACAGAGATGGCCAAGACGCACATGAAAAGCTGCTCAACATCACTAATTATTAGAGAAATGCAAATCAAAACTACCATGAGGTAAGACCTCACACCTGTTAGAATCGGCATCATCAGATAATCTACAAACAACAAATTCTGAGGAGGGTGTGGAGAAAAGGAACCGTCTTCCGCTATTGGTGGGAATGTAAATTGATACAGTCACTATGGAGAACAGTATGGAGGTTCCTTTAAAAAACTAAAAAGAGAATTACCATAGAATCCAGCAATCCCACTTCTGGGCATATACCCAGAGAAAACCATAAATCACAGAGACACATTCACCACAATGTTCATTGCAGCACTATTTACAATAGCCAGGTAATGGAAGCAACCTAAATGCCCACAGACAGACGAATGGATAAAGATGTGGTACATATATAAAATGGAATATAACTCAGCCATAAAAAGGAATGAAACTGAGTCATTTGTAGAGAAGTTGATGGATCTAGAGACTGTCATACAGAGTGAAGTAAGTCAGAAAGAGAAAAACAAATATTGTATATTAATGCCTATATGTGGAACCTAGAAAAATGCTACAGATGAACTGGTTTGCAGGGCAGAAATAGAGACACAGAGGTAGAGAACAAACGTATCGACACAAAGTGGGGTAAGCCATGGGGTGGTGGTGGTGGGATGAGTTGGGAGATTGGGATTGACCTGTATACATGTCTATGCATAAAATAGATAACTAATAATAACCTAGTGTATAAAAAATAAATAAAATTAAATTTCAAAATTTTTAAAAATAAAATGTAAAAATAAAACAGAAAAAAAGTTCTTCCATTCACACTGATGTATTTATAAGAATGAATTATTTCCATGCTTATATCTATAAATACATAAAAGAGGAATAAAATCTAACTTGAACCAAAGAAGAAAAAAAAATACTGAACCTAACAGTTATACAGAGGAAAACACTACCAAGGCACTTGCTCCAGTGGTAAACAATTCTGAAATTGGTCAGAGGTGGGGAATCATCTCCCATACAGCCAGCAGCCCCACCCGCCCACGCAAGGAGCATCTTTATTGCAAAGCTGTGGGACCGTGCTGAGGCCTCTGTGAGTAAACGTGAGCTGAGCCCCAGGCCAGCTGCTGCTGAACTGTTCCCACCCTTCCCAGGTGAAACACCTGAATATGTACAAGGGCTTGAAAGCCTAGAGGAAGGGCCGTGGAGCCACACCAGCGACAGCACGCAGGCCAACTTGGTGCCTGCAGGTCAGCCAGGATGGTCCTGGCCACGGGCGCTCTTCTGGAAGCTTTCCATTGCCCTGCCTGAGATACCCCTCCTGTCCCGGCCCCCACTCCTTTTTTTCCTTACTCACCTCAGCCCGGAGAGATACTCCAGTGGAAGTTACGGGTGACACATCCTCTTCTTTACAGGTGGCAGCCTGGCAACTCCTGCAGAAAGTCCAGCAGAGCCCCACTCACACCGGGCCACCCACAAAGCCGTGGACCCTCACACCCTCCCACCAGCACAGCCCCGAGACTGCTGACGGGGCAGAGAATATGGACTCAGGCACAGCTGCAGGGGCTATTGCTGCCTGGAGTGCTGTTTATATTGACCTCAACCCAGGCACACCTGGGGAGGGCTTGCCGGCAGGGTTAGGCTGCCCAGGTCAGCTAATCCTCAGCCCTCAGGGAATCACATTGCAGAAAATTGACCTCGCTAAGACAGAATATTCGCCAAGGAAAAAAAGCACACAATGCCATTTGCAGCACCGTAGATGAGTCTAGAGGTAATCACGTGACTTGGAGTAAGTCAGAAAGTGAAAGACACATATCATATCATATCACTTATAGGTGTTACCTATAAATTGATACCAGGGCAGATATTTCCACGGAGAAGGGCAATCACAGATTCATTAAACAAACTTATGGTTCACCAAAGGAAAGGTGTGAGGATTGAATTCATTATGATATTGGGGTTAACAGACATATACAAACACAGTAGACGTATATAATCACCAAAGACCTACGGAGTACCAAGAGAAGACTACTCAACATTCTGTCATAACGAACATGGGAAAAGGATCCCAGGAAGAACAGACATATGTATATGTGTAAAAGAACCACCTCTTGCACACCTACAACAAGCTAAACGTTGTACTCAAACTTGCTGTAATAAAAAATAAAAAATGAAATTAAAAACACGAACAAGAATTAGTGAGAAAAACTTGAGGGGCTTTCTCCTGGTATATTCCGTTCTACATTCCAGTCTAGAACGCGACTTCCATTGAGGCTCTGCTGCCCTAGTAACCAGATTTGGTAAGGGAGAAGTGCTGCCACCTTGTGGCCGTTTCACACAACAGCAGCTTTAATCCCAGCGCTAATGGTCAGTGGATATTCCAAATCATTACAGGCCTGTAAATGACACCTGCCCTGAAAACAAATCCTGGGGTCATATATCGACCAAAAAATTCAAAAGACGTCCATATTTCAAAACGACAGTTTCAAGAGGCATATTTCACGCACATTAGTGTTCTGCTTCTTTTGATTTCTTTCTTTCTTTGTTAAAAAAACGGGAATGGAAAAAGGCAACCCTCAGAATGGGCGAAAACTTTCACAAAGGAATCAATGGACAAAGGTTTAATCTCCAATATATATAAACAGCTCATGCAGCTTAATATTAATAAAACAAACAACCCAATACAAAAATGGGCAGAAGATCTAAATAGACGTTTCTTCAAAGAAGACACAGAGATGGCCAAGACGCACATGAAAAGCTGCTCAACATCACTAATTATTAGAGAAATGCAAATCAAAACTACAATGAGGTAAGACCTCACACCTGTTAGAATCGGCATCATCAGATAATCTACAAACAACAAATTCTGGGGAGGGTGTGGAGAAAAGGAACCCTCTTCCGCTATTGGTGGGAATGTAAATTGATACAGTCACTATGGAGAACAGTATGGAGGTTCCTTTAAAAAACTAAAAAGAGAATTACCATAGGATCCAGCAATCCCACTTCTGGGCATATACCCAGAGAAAACCATAAATCACAGAGACACATTCACCACAATGTTCATTGCAGCACTATTTACAATAGCCAGGTAATGGAAGCAACCTAAATGCCCACAGACAGACGAATGGATAAAGATGTGGTACATATATAAATTGGAATATTACTCAGCCATAAAAAGGAATGAAACTGAGTCATTTGTAGAGAAGTTGATGGATCTAGAGACTGTCATACAGAGTGAAGTAAGTCAGAAAGAGGAAAACAAATATTGTATATTAATGCCTATATGTGGAACCTAGAAAAATGGTACAGATGAACTGGTTTGCAGGGCAGAAATAGAGACACAGAGGTAGAGAACAAACGTATGGACACAAAGTGGGGGAAGCCATGGGGTGGTGGTGGTGGGATGAGTTGGGAGATTGGGATTGACCTGTATACATGTCTATGCATAAAATAGATAACTAATAATAACCTAGTGTATAAAAAAATAAATAAAATTAAATTTCAAAATTTTTAAAAATAAAATGTAAAAATAAAACAGAAAAGAAGTTCTTCCATTCACACTGATGTATTTTTAAGAATGAATTATTTCCATGCTTATATCTATAAATACATAAAAGAGGAATAAAATCTAACTTGAACCAAAAAAGAAAAAAAAAAAAACTGAACCTAACAGTTATACAGAGGAAAACACTACCAAGGCACTTGCTCCAGTGGTAAACAATTCTGAAATTGGTCAGAGGTGGGGAATCATCTCCCATACAGCCAGCAGCCCCACCCGCCCACGCAAGGAGCATCTTTATTGCAAAGCTGGGGGACCGTGCTGAGGCCTCTGTGAGTAAACGTGAGCTGAGCCCCAGGCCAGCTGCTGCTGAACTGTTCCCACCCTTCCCAGGTGAAACACCTGAATATGTACAAGGGCTTGAAAGCGTAGAGGAAGGGCCATGGAGCCACACCCGCGAAAGCACGCAGGCCAACTTGGTGCCTGCAGGTCAGCCAGGATGGTCCTGGCCACGGGCGCTCTTCTGGAAGCTTTCCATTGCCCTGCCTGAGATACCCCTCCTGTCCCGGCCCCCACTCCTTTTTTTCCTTACTCACCTCAGCCCGGAGAGATACTCCAGTGGAAGTTACGGGTGACACATCCTCTTCTTTACAGGTGGCAGCCTGGCAACTCCTGCAGAAAGTCCAGCAGAGCCCCACTCACACCGGGCCACCCACAAAGCCGTGGACCCACACACCCTCCCACCAGCACAACCCCGAGACTGCTGACGGGGCAGAGAATATGGAGTCAGGCACAGCTGCAGGGGCTATTGCTGCCTGGAGTGCTGTTTATATTGACGTCAACCCAGGCACACCTGGGGAGGGCTTGCCGGCAGGGTCAGGCTGCCCAGGTCAGCTAATCCTCAGCCCTCAGGGAATCATATTGCAGAAAATGGACCTCGCTAAGACAGAATATTCGCCAAGGAAAAAAAGCACACAATGCCATTTGCAGCACCGTAGATGAGTCTAGAGGTAATCACGTGACTTGGAGTAAGTCAGAAAGTGAAAGACACATATCATATCATATCACTTATAGGTGTTACCTATAAATTGATACCAGGGCAGATATTTCCACGGAGAAGGGCAATCACAGATTCATTAAACAAACTTATGGTTCACCAAAGGAAAGGTGTGAGGATTGAATTCATTATGATATTGGGGTTAACAGACATATACAAACACAGTAGACGTATATAATCACCAAAGACCTACGGAGTACCAAGAGAAGACTACTCAACATTCTGTCATAACGAACATGGGAAAAGGATCCCAGGAAGAACAGACATATGTATATGTGTAAAAGAACCACCTCTTGCACACCTACAACAAGCTAAACGTTGTACTCAAACTTGCTGTAATAAAAAATAAAAAATGAAATTAAAAACACGAACAAGAATTAGTGAGAAAAACTTGAGGGGCTTTCTCCTGGTACATTCCGTTCTACATTCCAATCTAGAACGCGACTTCCATTGAGGCTCTGCTGCCCTAGTAACCAGATTTGGTAAGGGAGAACTGATGCCACCTTGTGGCCGTTTCACACAACAGCAGCTTTAATCCCAGCGCTAATGGTCAGTGGATATTCCAAATCATTACAGGCCTGTAAATGACACCTGCCCTGAAAACAAATCCTGGGGTCATATATCGACCAAAAAATTCAAAAGACGTCCATATTTCAAAACGACAGTTTCAAGAGGCATATTTCACGCACATTAGTGTTCTGCTTCTTTTGATTTCTTTCTTTCTTTGTTAAAAAAACGGGAATGGAAAAAGGCAACCCTCAGAATGGGCGAAAACGTTCACAAACGAATCAATGGACAAAGGTTTAATCCCCAATATATATAAACAGCTCATGCAGCTTAATATTAATAAAACAAACAACCCAATACAAAAATGGGCAGAATATCTAAATAGACGTTTCTTCCAAGAAGACACAGAGATGGCCAATACGCACATGAAAAGCTGCTCAACATCACTAATTATTAGAGAAATGCAAATCAAAACTACAATGAGGTAAGACCTCACACCTGTTAGAATCGGCATCATCAGATAATCTACAAAGAACAAATTCTGGGGAGGGTGTGGAGAAAAGGAACCCTCTTCCGCTATTGGTGGGAATGTAAATTGATACAGTCACTATGGAGAACAGTATGGAGGTTCCTTTAAAAAACTAAAAAGAGAATTACCATAGGATCCAGCAATCCCACTTCTGGGCATATACCCAGAGAAAACCATAAATCACAGAGACACATTCACCACAATGTTCATTGCAGCACTATTTACAATAGCCAGGTAATGGAAGCAACCAAAATGCCCACAGACAGACGAATGGATAAAGATGTGGTACATATATAAAATGGAATATTACTCAGCCATAAAAAGGAATGAAACTGAGTCATTTGTAGAGAAGTTGATGGATCTAGAGACAGTCATACAGAGTGAAGTAAGTCAGAAAGAGGAAAACAAATATTGTATATTAATGCCTATATGTGGAACCTAGAAAAATGGTACAGATGAACTGGTTTGCAGGGCAGAAATAGAGACACAGAGGTAGAGAACAAACGTATGGACACAAAGTGGGGGAAGCCATGGGGTGGTGGTGGTGGGATGAGTTGGGAGATTGGGATTGACCTGTATACATGTCTATGCATAAAATAGATAACTAATAATAACCTAGTGTATAAAAAAATAAATAAAATTAAATTTCAAAATTTTTAAAAATAAAATGTAAAAATAAAACAGAAAAGAAGTTCTTCCATTCACACTGATGTATTTATAAGAATGAATTATTTCCATGCTTATATCTATAAATACATAAAAGAGGAATAAAATCTAACTTGAACCAAAAAAGAAAAAAAAAAAACTGAACCTAACAGTTATACAGAGGAAAACACTACCAAGGCACTTGCTCCAGTGGTAAACAATTCTGAAATTGGTCAGAGGTGGGGAATCATCTCCCATACAGCCAGCAGTCCCACCCGCCCACGCAAGGAGCGTCCTTATTGCAAAGCTGGGGGACCGTGCCGAGGCCTCTGTGAGTAAACGTGAGCTGAGCCCCAGGCCAGCTGCTGCTGAACTGTTCCCACCCTTCCCAGGTGAAACACCTGAATATGTACAAGGGCTTGAAAGCGTAGAGGAAGGGCCGTGGCGCCACACCCGCGAAAGCACGCAGGACAACTTGGTGCCTGCAGGTCAGCCAGGATGGTCCTGGCCACGGGCGCTCTTCTGGAAGCTTTCCATTGCCCTGCCTGAGATACCCCTCCTGTCCCGGCCCCCACTCCTTTTTTTCCTTACTCACCTCAGCCCGGAGAGATACTCCAGTGGAAGTTACGGGTGACACATCCTCTTCTTTACAGGTGGCAGCCTGGCAACTCCTGCAGAAAGTCCAGCAGAGCCCCACTCACACCGGGCCACCCACAAAGCCGTGGACCCTCACACCCTCCCACCAGCACAGCCCCGAGACTGCTGACGGGGCAGAGAATATGGAGTCAGGCACAGCTGCAGGGGCTATTGCTGCCTGGAGTGCTGTTTATATTGACCTCAACCCAGGCACACCTGGGGAGGGCTTGCCGGCAGGGTCAGGCTGCCCAGGTCAGCTAATCCTCAGCCCTCAGGGAATCACATTGCAGAAAATGGACCTCGCTAAGACAGAATATTCGCCAAGGAAAAGAAGCACACAATGCCATTTGCAGCACCGTAGATGAGTCTAGAGGTAATCACGTGACTTGGAGTAAGTCAGAAAGTGAAAGACACATATCATATCATATCACTTATAGGTGTTACCTATAAATTGATACCAGGGCAGATATTTCCACGGAGAAGGGCAATCACAGATTCATTAAACAAACTTATGGTTCACCAAAGGAAAGGTGTGAGGATTGAATTCATTATGATATTGGGGTTAACAGACATATACAAACACAGTAGACGTATATAATCACCAAAGACCTACGGAGTACCAAGAGAAGACTACTCAACATTCTGTCATAACGAACATGGGAAAAGGATCCCAGGAAGAACAGACATATGTATATGTGTAAAAGAACCACCTCTTGCACACCTACAACAAGCTAAACGTTGTACTCAAACTTGCTGTACTAAAAAATAAAAAATTAAATTAAAAACACGAACAAGAATTAGTGAGAAAAACTTGAGGGGCTTTCTCCTGGTACATTCCCTTCTACATTCCAATCTAGAACGCGACTTCCATTGAGGCTCTGCTGCCCTAGTAACCAGATTTGGTAAGGGAGAACTGCTGCCACCTTGTGGCCGTTTCACACAACAGCAGCTTTAATCCCAGCGCTAATGGTCAGTGGATATTCCAAATCATTACAGGCCTGTAAATGACACCTGCCCTGAAAACAAATCCTGGGGTCATATATCGACCAAAAAATTCAAAAGACGTCCATATTTCAAAACGACAGTTTCAAGAGGCATATTTCACGCACATTAGTGTTCTGCTTCTTTTGATTTCTTTCTTTCTTTGTTAAAAAAACGGGAATGGAAAAAGGCAACCCTCAGAATGGGCGAAAACTTTCACAAACGAATCAATGGACAAAGGTTTAATCTCCAATATATATAAACAGCTCATGCAGCTTAATATTAATAAAACAAACAACCCAATACAAAAATGGGCAGAAGATCTAAATAGACGTTTCTTCCAAGAAGACACAGAGATGGCCAAGACGCACATGAAAAGCTGCTCAACATCACTAATTATTAGAGAAATGCAAATCAAAACTACAATGAGGTAAGACCTCACACCTGTTAGAATCGGCATCATCAGATAATCTACAAACAACAAATTCTGGGGAGGGTGTGGACAAAAGGAACCCTCTTCCGCTATTGGTGGGAATGTAAATTGATACAGTCACTATGGAGAACAGTATGGACGTTCCTTTAAAAAACTAAAAAGAGAATTACCATAGGATCCAGCAATCCCACTTCTGGGCATATACCCAGAGAAAACCATAAATCACAGAGACACATTCACCACAATGTTCATTGCAGCACTATTTACAATAGCCAGGTAATGGAAGCAACCTAAATGCCCACAGACAGACGAATGGATAAAGATGTGGTACATATATAAAATGGAATATTACTCAGCCATAAAAAGGAATGAAACTGAGTCATTTGTAGAGAAGTTGATGGATCTAGAGACAGTCATACAGAGTGAAGTAAGTCAGAAAGAGGAAAACAAATATTGTATATTAATGCCTATATGTGGAACCTAGAAAAATGGTACAGATGAACTGGTTTGCAGGGCAGAAATAGAGACACAGAGGTAGAGAACAAACGTATGGACACAAAGTGGGGGAAGCCATGGGGTGGTGGTGGTGGGATGAGTTGGGAGATTGGGATTGACCTGTATACATGTCTATGCATAAAATAGATAACTAATAATAACCTAGTGTATAAAAAAATAAATAAAATTAAATTTCAAAATTTTTAAAAATAAAATGTAAAAATAAAACAGAAAAGAAGTTCTTCCATTCACACTGATGTATTTATAAGAATGAATTATTTCCATGCTTATATCTATAAATACATAAAAGAGGAATAAAATCTAACTTGAACCAAAAAAGAAAAAAAAAAAACTGAACCTAACAGTTATACAGAGGAAAACACTACCAAGGCACTTGCTCCAGTGGTAAACAATTCTGAAATTGGTCAGAGGTGGGGAATCATCTCCCATACAGCCAGCAGTCCCACCCGCCCACGCAAGGAGCGTCCTTATTGCAAAGCTGGGGGACCGTGCCGAGGCCTCTGTGAGTAAACGTGAGCTGAGCCCCAGGCCAGCTGCTGCTGAACTGTTCCCACCCTTCCCAGGTGAAACACCTGAATATGTACAAGGGCTTGAAAGCGTAGAGGAAGGGCCGTGGCGCCACACCCGCGAAAGCACGCAGGACAACTTGGTGCCTGCAGGTCAGCCAGGATGGTCCTGGCCACGGGCGCTCTTCTGGAAGCTTTCCATTGCCCTGCCTGAGATACCCCTCCTGTCCCGGCCCCCACTCCTTTTTTTCCTTACTCACCTCAGCCCGGAGAGATACTCCAGTGGAAGTTACGGGTGACACATCCTCTTCTTTACAGGTGGCAGCCTGGCAACTCCTGCAGAAAGTCCAGCAGAGCCCCACTCACACCGGGCCACCCACAAAGCCGTGGACCCTCACAAACTCCCACCAGCACAGCCCCGAGACTGCTGACGGGGCAGAGAATATGGAGTCAGGCACAGCTGCAGGGGCTATTGCTGCCTGGAGTGCTGTTTATATTGACCTCAACCCAGGCACACCTGGGGAGGGCTTGCCGGCAGGGTCAGGCTGCCCAGGTCAGCTAATCCTCAGCCCTCAGGGAATCACATTGCAGAAAATGGACCTCGCTAAGACAGAATATTCGCCAAGGAAAAAAAGCACACAATGCCATTTGCAGCACCGTAGATGAGTCTAGAGGTAATCACGTGACTTGGAGTAAGTCAGAAAGTGAAAGACACATATCATATCATATCACTTATAGGTGTTACCTATAAATTGATACCAGGGCAGATATTTCCACGGAGAAGGGCAATCACAGATTCATTAAACAAACTTATGGTTCACCAAAGGAAAGGTGTGAGGATTGAATTCATTATGATATTGGGGTTAACAGACATATACAAACACAGTAGACGTATATAATCACCAAAGACCTACGGAGTACCAAGAGAAGACTACTCAACATTCTGTCATAACGAACATGGGAAAAGGATCCCAGGAAGAACAGACATATGTATATGTGTAAAAGAACCACCTCTTGCACACCTACAACAAGCTAAACGTTGTACTCAAACTTGCTGTAATAAAAAATAAAAAATGAAATTAAAAACACGAACAAGAATTAGTGAGAAAAACTTGAGGGGCTTTCTCCTGGTACATTCCCTTCTACATTCCAATCTAGAACGCGACTTCCATTGAGGCTCTGCTGCCCTAGTAACCAGATTTGGTAAGGGAGAACTGCTGCCACCTTGTGGCCGTTTCACACAACAGCAGCTTTAATCCCAGCGCTAATGGTCAGTGGATATTCCAAATCATTACAGGCCTGTAAATGACACCTGCCCTGAAAACAAATCCTGGGGTCATATATCGACCAAAAAATTCAAAAGACGTCCATATTTCAAAACGACAGTTTCAAGAGGCATATTTCACGCACATTAGTGTTCTGCTTCTTTTGATTTCTTTCTTTCTTTGTTAAAAAAACGGGAATGGAAAAAGGCAACCCTCAGAATGGGCGAAAACGTTCACAAACGAATCAATGCACAAAGGTTTAATCCCCAATATATATAAACAGCTCATGCAGCTTAATATTAATAAAACAAACAACCCAATACAAAAATGGGCAGAAGATCTAAATAGACGTTTCTTCAAAGAAGACACAGAGATGGCCAAGACGCACATGAAAAGCTGCTCAACATCACTAATTATTAGAGAAATGCAAATCAAAACTACAATGAGGTAAGACCTCACACCTGTTAGAATCGGCATCATCAGATAATCTACAAACAACAATTTCTGGGGAGGGTGTGGAGAAAAGGAACCCTCTTCCGCTATTGGTGGGAATGTAAATTGATACAGTCACTATGGAGAACAGTATGGAGGTTCCTTTAAAAATCTAAAAAGAGAATTACCATAGGATCCAGCAATCCCACTTCTGGGCATATACCCAGAGAAAACCATAAATCACAGAGACACATTCACCACAATGTTCATTGCAGCACTATTTACAACAGCCAGGTAATAGAAGCAACCTAAATGCCCACAGACAGACGAATGGATAAAGATGTGGTACATATATAAAATGGAATATTACTTAGCCATAAAAAGGAATGAAACTGAGTCATTTGTAGAGAAGTTGATGGATCTAGAGACTGTCATACAGAGTGAAGTAAGTCAGAAAGAGAAAAACAAATATTGTATATTAATGCCTATATGTGGAACCTAGAAAAATGGTACAGATGAAGTGGTTTGCAGGGCAGAAATAGAGACACAGAGGTAGAGAACAAACGTATCGACACAAAGTGGGGGAAGCAATGGGGTGGTGGTGGTGGGATGAGTTGGGAGATTGGGATTGACCTGTATACATGTCTATGCATAAAATAGATAACTAATAATAACCAAGTGTATAAAAAAATAAATAAAATTAAATTTCAAAATTTTTAAAAATAAAATGTAAAAATAAAACAGAAAAAAAGTTCTTCCATTCACACTGATGTATTTATAAGAATGAATTATTTCCATGCTTATATCTATAAATACATAAAGGGGAATAAAATCTAACTTGAACCAAAAAAGAAAAAAAAAAACTGAACCTAACAGTTATACAGAGGAAAACACTACCAAGGCACTTGCTCCAGTGGTAAACAATTCTGAAATTGGTCAGAGGTGGGGAATCATCTCCCATACAGCCAGCAGCCCCACCCGCCCACGCAAGGAGCGTCCTTATTGCAAAGCTGGGGGACCGTGCCGAGGCCTCTGTGAGTAAACGTGAGCTGAGCCCCAGGCCAGCTGCTGCTGAACTGTTCCCACCCTTCCCAGGTGAAACACCTGAGTATGTACAAGGGCTTGAAAGCGTAGAGGAAGGGCCGTGGAGCCACAACCGCGAAAGCACGCAGGCCAACTTGGTGCCTGCAGGTCAGCCAGGATGGTCCTGGCCACGAGCGCTCTTCTGGAAGCTTTCCATTGCCCTGCCTGAGATACCCCTCCTGTCCCGGCCCCCACTCCTTTTTTTCCTTACTCACCTCAGCCCGGAGAGATACTCCAGTGGAAGTTACGGGTGACACATCCTCTTCTTTACAGGTGGCAGCCTGGCAACTCCTGCAGAAAGTCCAGCAGAGCCCCACTCACACCGGGCCACCCACAAAGCCGTGGACCCTCACACCCTCCCACCAGCACAGCCCCGAGACTGCTGACGGGGCAGAGAATATGGACTCAGGCACAGCTGCAGGGGCTATTGCTGCCTGGAGTGCTGTTTATATTGACCTCAACCCAGGCACACCTGGGGAGGGCTTGCCGGCAGGGTCAGGCTGCCCAGGTCAGCTAATCCTCAGCCCTCAGGGAATCACATTGCAGAAAATGGACCTCGCTAAGACAGAATATTCGCCAAGGAAAAGAAGCACACAATGCCATTTGCAGCACCATAGATGATTCTAGAGGTAATCACGTGACTTGGAGTAAGTCAGAAAGTGAAAGACACATATCATATCATATCACTTATAGGTGTTACCTATAAATTGATACCAGGGCAGATATTTCCACGGAGAAGGGCAATCACAGATTCATTAAACAAACTTATGGTTCACCAAAGGAAAGGTGTGAGGATTGAATTCATTATGATATTGGGGTTAACAGACATATACAAACACAGTAGACGTATATAATCACCAAAGACCTACGGAGTACCAAGAGAAGACTACTCAACATTCTGTCATAACGAACATGGGAAAAGGATCCCAGGAAGAACAGACATATGTATATGTGTAAAAGAACCACCTCTTGCACACCTACAACAGGCTAAACGTTGTACTCAAACTTGCTGTAATAAAAAATAAAAAATGAAATTAAAAACACGAACAAGAATTAGTGAGAAAAACTTGAGGGGCTTTCTCCTGGTACATTCCCTTCTACATTCCAATCTAGAACGCGACTTCCATTGAGGCTCTGCTGCCCTAGTAACCAGATTTGGTAAGGGAGAACTGCTGCCACCTTGTGGCCGTTTCACACAACAGCAGCTTTAATCCCAGCGCTAATGGTCAGTGGATATTCCAAATCATTACAGGCCTGTAAATGACACCTGCCCTGAAAACAAATCCTGGGGTCATATATCGACCAAAAAATTCAAAAGACGTCCATATTTCAAAACGACAGTTTCAAGAGGCATATTTCACGCACATTAGTGTTCTGCTTCTTTTGCTTTCTTTCTTTCTTTGTTAAAAAAACGGGAATGGAAAAAGGCAACCCTCAGAATGGGCGAAAACTTTCACAAACGAATCAATGGACAAAGGTTTAATCTCCAATATATATAAACAGCTCATGCAGCTTAATATTAATAAAACAAACAACCCAATACAAAAATGGGCAGAAGATCTAAATAGACGTTTCTTCCAAGAAGACACAGAGATGGCCAAGACGCACATGAAAAGCTGCTCAACATCACTAATTATTAGAGAAATGCAAATCAAAACTACAATGAGGTAAGACCTCACACCTGTTAGAATCGGCATCATCAGATAATCTACAAACAACAAATTCCGGGGAGGGTGTGGACAAAAGGAAACCTATTCCGCTATTGGTGGGAATGTAAATTGATACAGTCACTATGGAGAACAGTATGGAGGTTCCTTTAAAAAACTAAAAAGAGAATTACCATAGGATCCAGCAATCCCACTTCTGGGCATATACCCAGAGAAAACCATAAATCACAGAGACACATTCACCACAATGTTCATTGCAGCACTATTTACAATAGCCAGGTAATGGAAGCAACCTAAATGCCCACAGACAGACGAATGGATAAAGATGTGGTACATATATAAAATGGAATATTACTCACCCATAAAAAGGAATGAAACTGAGTCATTTGTAGAGAAGTTGATGGATCTAGAGACAGTCATACAGAGTGAAGTAAGTCAGAAAGAGGAAAACAAATATTGTATATTAATGCCTATATGTGGAACCTAGAAAAATGGTACAGATGAACTGGTTGGCAGGGCAGAAATAGAGACACAGAGCTAGAGAACAAACGTATGGACACAAAGTGGGGGAAGCCATGGGGTGGTGGTGGTGGGATGAGTTGGGAGATTGGGATTGACCTGTATACATGTCTATGCATAAAATAGATAACTAATAATAACCTAGTGTATAAAAAAATAAATAAAATTAAATTTCAAAAATTTTAAAAATAAAATGTAAAAATAAAACAGAAAAAAAGTTCTTCCATTCACACTGATGTATTTATAAGAATGAATCATTTCCATGCTTATATCTATAAATACATAAAAGAGGAATAAAATCTAACTTGAACCAAAAAAGAAAAAAAAAACTGAACCTAACAGTTATACAGAGGAAAACACTACCAAGGCACTTGCTCCAGTGGTAAACAATTCTGAAATTGGTCAGAGGTGGGGAATCATCTCCCATACAGCCAGCAGTCCCACCCGCACACGCAAGGAGCGTCCTTATTGCAAAGCTGTGGGACCGTGCCGAGGCCTCTGTGAGTAAACGTGAGCTGAGCCCCAGGCCAGCTGCTGCTGAACTGTTCCCACCCTTCCCAGGTGAAACACCTGAATATGTACAAGGGCTTGAAAGCGTAGAGGAAGGGCCGTGGCGCCACACCCGCAAAAGCACGCAGGACAACTTGGTGCCTGCAGGTCAGCCAGGATGGTCCTGGCCACGGGCGCTCTTCTGGAAGCTTTCCATTGCCCTGCCTGAGATACCCCTCCTGTCCCGGCCCCCACTCCTTTTTTTCCTTACTCACCTCAGCCCGGAGAGATACTCCAGTGGAAGTTACGGGTGACACATCCTCTTCTTTACAGGTGGCAGCCTGGCAACTCCTGCAGAAAGTCCAGCAGAGCCCCACTCACACCGGGCCACCCACAAAGCCGTGGACCCTCACACCCTCCCACCAGCACAGCCCCGAGACTGCTGACGGGGCAGAGAATATGGACTCAGGCACAGCTGCAGGGGCTATTGCTGCCTGGAGTGCTGTTTATATTGACCTCAACCCAGGCACACCTGGGGAGGGCTTGCCGGCAGGGTCAGGCTGCCCAGGTCAGCTAATCCTCAGCCCTCAGGGAATCACATTGCAGAAAATGGACCTCGCTAAGACAGAATATTCGCCAAGGAAAAAAAGCACACAATGCCATTTGCAGCACCGTAGATGAGTCTAGAGGTAATCACGTGACTTGGAGTAAGTCAGAAAGTGAAAGACACATATCATATCATATCACTTATAGGTGTTACCTATAAATTGATACCAGGGCAGATATTTCCACGGAGAAGGGCAATCACAGATTCATTAAACAAACTTATGGTTCACCAAAGGAAAGGTGTGAGGATTGAATTCATTATGATATTGGGGTTAACAGACATATACAAACACAGTAGACGTATATAATCACCAAAGACCTACGGAGTACCAAGAGAAGACTACTCAACATTCTGTCATAACGAACATGGGAAAAGGATCCCAGGAAGAACAGACATATGTATATGTGTAAAAGAACCACCTCTTGCACACCTACAACAAGCTAAACGTTGTACTCAAACTTGCTGTACTAAAAAATAAAAAATTAAATTAAAAACACGAACAAGAATTAGTGAGAAAAACTTGAGGGGCTTTCTCCTGGTACATTCCCTTCTACATTCCAATCTAGACCGCGACTTCCATTGAGGCTCTGCTGCCCTAGTAACCAGATTTGGTAAGGGAGAACTGCTGCCACCTTGTGGCCGTTTCACACAACAGCAGCTTTAATCCCAGCGCTAATGGTCAGTGGATATTCCAAATCATTACAGGCCTGTAAATGACACCTGCCCTGAAAACAAATCCTGGGGTCATATATCGACCAAAAAATTCAAAAGACGTCCATATTTCAAAACGACAGTTTCAAGAGGCATATTTCACGCACATTAGTGTTCTGCTTCTTTTGATTTCTTTCTTTCTTTGTTAAAAAAACGGGAATGGAAAAAGGCAACCCTCAGAATGGGCGAAAACTTTCACAAACGAATCAATGGACAAAGGTTTAATCTCCAATATATATAAACAGCTCATGCAGCTTAATATTAATAAAACAAACAACCCAATACAAAAATGGGCAGAAGGTCTAAATAGACGTTTCTTCCAAGAAGACACAGAGATGGCCAAGACGCACATGAAAAGCTGCTCAACATCACTAATTATTAGAGAAATGCAAATCAAAACTACAATGAGGTAAGACCTCACACCTGTTAGAATCGGCATCATCAGATAATCTACAAACAACAAATTCTGGGGAGGGTGTGGACAAAAGGAACCCTCTTCCGCTATTGGTGGGAATGTAAATTGATACAGTCACTATGGAGAACAGTATGGACGTTCCTTTAAAAAACTAAAAAGAGAATTACCATAGGATCCAGCAATCCCACTTCTGGGCATATACCCAGAGAAAACCATAAATCACAGAGACACATTCACCACAATGTTCATTGCAGCACTATTTACAATAGCCAGGTAATGGAAGCAACCTAAATGCCCACAGACAGACGAATGGATAAAGATGTGGTACATATATAAAATGGAATATTACTCAGCCATAAAAAGGAATGAAACTGAGTCATTTGTAGAGAAGTTGATGGATCTAGAGACAGTCATACAGAGTGAAGTAAGTCAGAAAGAGGAAAACAAATATTGTATATTAATGCCTATATGTGGAACCTAGAAAAATGGTACAGATGAACTGGTTTGCAGGGCAGAAATAGAGACACAGAGGTAGAGAACAAACGTATGGACACAAAGTGGGGGAAGCCATGGGGTGGTGGTGGTGGGATGAGTTGGGAGATTGGGATTGACCTGTATACATGTCTATGCATAAAATAGATAACTAATAATAACCTAGTGTATAAAAAAATAAATAAAATTAAATTTCAAAATTTTTAAAAATAAAATGTAAAAATAAAACAGAAAAGAAGTTCTTCCATTCACACTGATGTATTTATAAGAATGAATTATTTCCATGCTTATATCTATAAATACATAAAAGAGGAATAAAATCTAACTTGAACCAAAAAAGAAAAAAAAAAACTGAACCTAACAGTTATACAGAGGAAAACACTACCAAGGCACTTGCTCCAGTGGTAAACAATTCTGAAATTGGTCAGAGGTGGGGAATCATCTCCCATACAGCCAGCAGTCCCACCCGCCCACGCAAGGAGCGTCCTTATTGCAAAGCTGGGGGACCGTGCCGAGGCCTCTGTGAGTAAACGTGAGCTGAGCCCCAGGCCAGCTGCTGCTGAACTGTTCCCACCCTTCCCAGGTGAAACACCTGAATATGTACAAGGGCTTGAAAGCGTAGAAAAAGGGCCGTGGCGCCACACCCGCGAAAGCACGCAGGACAACTTGGTGCCTGCAGGTCAGCCAGGATGGTCCTGGCCACGGGCGCTCTTCTGGAAGCTTTCCATTGCCCTGCCTGAGATACCCCTCCTGTCCCGGCCCCCACTCCTTTTTTTCCTTACTCACCTCAGCCCGGAGAGATACTCCAGTGGAAGTTACGGGTGACACATCCTCTTCTTTACAGGTGGCAGCCTGGCAACTCCTGCAGAAAGTCCAGCAGAGCCCCACTCACACCGGGCCACCCACAAAGCCGTGGACCCTCACAAACTCCCACCAGCACAGCCCCGAGACTGCTGACGGGGCAGAGAATATGGAGTCAGGCACAGCTGCAGGGGCTATTGCTGCCTGGAGTGCTGTTTATATTGACCTCAACCCAGGCACACCTGGGGAGGGCTTGCCGGCAGGGTCAGGCTGCCCAGGTCAGCTAATCCTCAGCCCTCAGGGAATCACATTGCAGAAAATGGACCTCGCTAAGACAGAATATTCGCCAAGGAAAAAAAGCACACAATGCCATTTGCAGCACCGTAGATGAGTCTAGAGGTAATCACGTGACTTGGAGTAAGTCAGAAAGTGAAAGACACACATCATATCATATCACTTATAGGTGTTACCTATAAATTGATACCAGGGCAGATATTTCCACGGAGAAGGGCAATCACAGATTCATTAAACAAACTTATGGTTCACCAAAGGAAAGGTGTGAGGATTGAATTCATTATGATATTGGGGTTAACAGACATATACAAACACAGTAGACGTATATAATCACCAAAGACCTACGGAGTACCAAGAGAAGACTACTCAACATTCTGTCATAACGAACATGGGAAAAGGATCCCAGGAAGAACAGACATATGTATATGTGTAAAAGAACCACCTCTTGCACACCTACAACAAGCTAAACGTTGTACTCAAACTTGCTGTACTAAAAAATAAAAAATTAAATTAAAAACACGAACAAGAATTAGTGAGAAAAACTTGAGGGGCTTTCTCCTGGTACATTCCCTTCTACATTCCAATCTAGACCGCGACTTCCATTGAGGCTCTGCTGCCCTAGTAACCAGATTTGGTAAGGGAGAACTGCTGCCACCTTGTGGCCGTTTCACACAACAGCAGCTTTAATCCCAGCGCTAATGGTCAGTGGATATTCCAAATCATTACAGGCCTGTAAATGACACCTGCCCTGAAAACAAATCCTGGGGTCATATATCGACCAAAAAATTCAAAAGACGTCCATATTTCAAAACGACAGTTTCAAGAGGCATATTTCACGCACATTAGTGTTCTGCTTCTTTTGATTTCTTTCTTTCTTTGTTAAAAAAACGGGAATGGAAAAAGGCAACCCTCAGAATGGGCGAAAACGTTCACAAACGAATCAATGGACAAAGGTTTAATCCCCAATATATATAAACAGCTCATGCAGCTTAATATTAATAAAACAAACAACCCAATACAAAAATGGGCAGAAGATCTAAATAGACGTTTCTTCAAAGAAGACACAGAGATGGCCAAGACGCACATGAAAAGCTGCTCAACATCACTAATTATTAGAGAAATGCAAATCAAAACTACAATGAGGTAAGACCTCACACCTGTTAGAATCGGCATCATCAGATAATCTACAAACAACAATTTCTGGGGAGGGTGTGGAGAAAAGGAACCCTCTTCCGCTATTGGTGGGAATGTAAATTGATACAGTCACTATGGAGAACAGTATGGAGGTTCCTTTAAAAATCTAAAAAGAGAATTACCATAGGATCCAGCAATCCCACTTCTGGGCATATACCCAGAGAAAACCATAAATCACAGAGACACATTCACCACAATGTTCATTGCAGCACTATTTACAACAGCCAGGTAATAGAAGCAACCTAAATGCCCACAGACAGACGAATGGATAAAGATGTGGTACATATATAAAATGGAATATTACTTAGCCATAAAAAGGAATGAAACTGAGTCATTTGTAGAGAAGTTGATGGATCTAGAGACTGTCATACAGAGTGAAGTAAGTCAGAAAGAGAAAAACAAATATTGTATATTAATGCCTATATGTGGAACCTAGAAAAATGGTACAGATGAAGTGGTTTGCAGGGCAGAAATAGAGACACAGAGGTAGAGAACAAACGTATCGACACAAAGTGGGGGAAGCAATGGGGTGGTGGTGGTGGGATGAGTTGGGAGATTGGGATTGACCTGTATACATGTCTATGCATAAAATAGATAACTAATAATAACCAAGTGTATAAAAAAATAAATAAAATTAAATTTCAAAATTTTTAAAAATAAAATGTAAAAATAAAACAGAAAAAAAGTTCTTCCATTCACACTGATGTATTTATAAGAATGAATTATTTCCATGCTTATATCTATAAATACATAAAGGGGAATAAAATCTAACTTGAACCAAAAAAGAAAAAAAAAAAACTGAACCTAACAGTTATACAGAGGAAAACACTACCAAGGCACTTGCTCCAGTGGTAAACAATTCTGAAATTGGTCAGAGGTGGGGAATCATCTCCCATACAGCCAGCAGCCCCACCCGCCCACGCAAGGAGCGTCCTTATTGCAAAGCTGGGGGACCGTGCCGAGGCCTCTGTGAGTAAACGTGAGCTGAGCCCCAGGCCAGCTGCTGCTGAACTGTTCCCACCCTTCCCAGGTGAAACACCTGAGTATGTACAAGGGCTTGAAAGCGTAGAGGAAGGGCCGTGGAGCCACAACCGCGAAAGCACGCAGGCCAACTTGGTGCCTGCAGGTCAGCCAGGATGGTCCTGGCCACGAGCGCTCTTCTGGAAGCTTTCCATTGCCCTGCCTGAGATACCCCTCCTGTCCCGGCCCCCACTCCTTTTTTTCCTTACTCACCTCAGCCCGGAGAGATACTCCAGTGGAAGTTACGGGTGACACATCCTCTTCTTTACAGGTGGCAGCCTGGCAACTCCTGCAGAAAGTCCAGCAGAGCCCCACTCACACCGGGCCACCCACAAAGCCGTGGACCCTCACACCCTCCCACCAGCACAGCCCCGAGACTGCTGACGGGGCAGAGAATATGGACTCAGGCACAGCTGCAGGGGCTATTGCTGCCTGGAGTGCTGTTTATATTGACCTCAACCCAGGCACACCTGGGGAGGGCTTGCCGGCAGGGTCAGGCTGCCCAGGTCAGCTAATCCTCAGCCCTCAGGGAATCACATTGCAGAAAATGGACCTCGCTAAGACAGAATATTCGCCAAGGAAAAGAAGCACACAATGCCATTTGCAGCACCATAGATGATTCTAGAGGTAATCACGTGACTTGGAGTAAGTCAGAAAGTGAAAGACACATATCATATCATATCACTTATAGGTGTTACCTATAAATTGATACCAGGGCAGATATTTCCACGGAGAAGGGCAATCACAGATTCATTAAACAAACTTATGGTTCACCAAAGGAAAGGTGTGAGGATTGAATTCATTATGATATTGGGGTTAACAGACATATACAAACACAGTAGACGTATATAATCACCAAAGACCTACGGAGTACCAAGAGAAGACTACTCAACATTCTGTCATAACGAACATGGGAAAAGGATCCCAGGAAGAACAGACATATGTATATGTGTAAAAGAACCACCTCTTGCACACCTACAACAAGCTAAACGTTGTACTCAAACTTGCTGTAATAAAAAATAAAAAATGAAATTAAAAACACGAACAAGAATTAGTGAGAAAAACTTGAGGGGCTTTCTCCTGGTACATTCCCTTCTACATTCCAATCTAGAACGCGACTTCCATTGAGGCTCTGCTGCCCTAGTAACCAGATTTGGTAAGGGAGAACTGCTGCCACCTTGTGGCCGTTTCACACAACAGCAGCTTTAATCCCAGCGCTAATGGTCAGTGGATATTCCAAATCATTACAGGCCTGTAAATGACACCTGCCCTGAAAACAAATCCTGGGGTCATATATCGACCAAAAAATTCAAAAGACGTCCATATTTCAAAACGACAGTTTCAAGAGGCATATTTCACGCACATTAGTGTTCTGCTTCTTTTGCTTTCTTTCTTTCTTTGTTAAAAAAACGGGAATGGAAAAAGGCAACCCTCAGAATGGGCGAAAACTTTCACAAACGAATCAATGGACAAAGGTTTAATCTCCAATATATATAAACAGCTCATGCAGCTTAATATTAATAAAACAAACAACCCAATACAAAAATGGGCAGAAGATCTAAATAGACGTTTCTTCCAAGAAGACACAGAGATGGCCAAGACGCACATGAAAAGCTGCTCAACATCACTAATTATTAGAGAAATGCAAATCAAAACTACAATGAGGTAAGACCTCACACCTGTTAGAATCGGCATCATCAGATAATCTACAAACAACAAATTCCGGGGAGGGTGTGGACAAAAGGAAACCTATTCCGCTATTGGTGGGAATGTAAATTGATACAGTCACTATGGAGAACAGTATGGAGGTTCCTTTAAAAAACTAAAAAGAGAATTACCATAGGATCCAGCAATCCCACTTCTGGGCATATACCCAGAGAAAACCATAAATCACAGAGACACATTCACCACAATGTTCATTGCAGCACTATTTACAATAGCCAGGTAATGGAAGCAACCTAAATGCCCACAGACAGACGAATAGATAAAGATGTGGTACATATATAAAATGGAATATTACTCACCCATAAAAAGGAATGAAACTGAGTCATTTGTAGAGAAGTTGATGGATCTAGAGACAGTCATACAGAGTGAAGTAAGTCAGAAAGAGGAAAACAAATATTGTATATTAATGCCTATATGTGGAACCTAGAAAAATGGTACAGATGAACTGGTTGGCAGGGCAGAAATAGAGACACAGAGCTAGAGAACAAACGTATGGACACAAAGTGGGGGAAGCCATGGGGTGGTGGTGGTGGGATGAGTTGGGAGATTGGGATTGACCTGTATACATGTCTATGCATAAAATAGATAACTAATAATAACCTAGTGTATAAAAAAATAAATAAAATTAAATTTCAAAAATTTTAAAAATAAAATGTAAAAATAAAACAGAAAAAAAGTTCTTCCATTCACACTGATGTATTTATAAGAATGAATCATTTCCATGCTTATATCTATAAATACATAAAAGAGGAATAAAATCTAACTTGAACCAAAAAAGAAAAAAAAAAACTGAACCTAACAGTTATACAGAGGAAAACACTACCAAGGCACTTGCTCCAGTGGTAAACAATTCTGAAATTGGTCAGAGGTGGGGAATCATCTCCCATACAGCCAGCAGTCCCACCCGCACACGCAAGGAGCGTCCTTATTGCAAAGCTGTGGGACCGTGCCGAGGCCTCTGTGACTAAACGTGAGCTGAGCCCCAGGCCAGCTGCTGCTGAACTGTTCCCACCCTTCCCAGGTGAAACACCTGAATATGTACAAGGGCTTGAAAGCGTAGAGGAAGGGCCGTGGCGCCACACCCGCAAAAGCACGCAGGACAACTTGGTGCCTGCAGGTCAGCCAGGATGGTCCTGGCCACGGGCGCTCTTCTGGAAGCTTTCCATTGCCCTGCCTGAGATACCCCTCCTGTCCCGGCCCCCACTCCTTTTTTTCCTTACTCACCTCAGCCCGGAGAGATACTCCAGTGGAAGTTACGGGTGACACATCCTCTTCTTTACAGGTGGCAGCCTGGCAACTCCTGCAGAAAGTCCAGCAGAGCCCCACTCACACCGGGCCACCCACAAAGCCGTGGACCCTCACACCCTCCCACCAGCACAGCCCCGAGACTGCTGACGGGGCAGAGAATATGGACTCAGGCACAGCTGCAGGGGCTATTGCTGCCTGGAGTGCTGTTTATATTGACCTCAACCCAGGCACACCTGGGGAGGGCTTGCCGGCAGGGTCAGGCTGCCCAGGTCAGCTAATCCTCAGCCCTCAGGGAATCACATTGCAGAAAATGGACCTCGCTAAGACAGAATATTCGCCAAGGAAAAAAAGCACACAATGCCATTTGCAGCACCGTAGATGAGTCTAGAGGTAATCACGTGACTTGGAGTAAGTCAGAAAGTGAAAGACACATATCATATCATATCACTTATAGGTGTTACCTATAAATTGATACCAGGGCAGATATTTCCACGGAGAAGGGCAATCACAGATTCATTAAACAAACTTATGGTTCACCAAAGGAAAGGTGTGAGGATTGAATTCATTATGATATTGGGGTTAACAGACATATACAAACACAGTAGACGTATATAATCACCAAAGACCTACGGAGTACCAAGAGAAGACTACTCAACATTCTGTCATAACGAACATGGGAAAAGGATCCCAGGAAGAACAGACATATGTATATGTGTAAAAGAACCACCTCTTGCACACCTACAACAAGCTAAACGTTGTACTCAAACTTGCTGTACTAAAAAATAAAAAATTAAATTAAAAACACGAACAAGAATTAGTGAGAAAAACTTGAGGGGCTTTCTCCTGGTACATTCCCTTCTACATTCCAATCTAGACCGCGACTTCCATTGAGGCTCTGCTGCCCTAGTAACCAGATTTGGTAAGGGAGAACTGCTGCCACCTTGTGGCCGTTTCACACAACAGCAGCTTTAATCCCAGCGCTAATGGTCAGTGGATATTCCAAATCATTACAGGCCTGTAAATGACACCTGCCCTGAAAACAAATCCTGGGGTCATATATCGACCAAAAAATTCAAAAGACGTCCATATTTCAAAACGACAGTTTCAAGAGGCATATTTCACGCACATTAGTGTTCTGCTTCTTTTGATTTCTTTCTTTCTTTGTTAAAAAAACGGGAATGGAAAAAGGCAACCCTCAGAATGGGCGAAAACTTTCACAAACGAATCAATGGACAAAGGTTTAATCTCCAATATATATAAACAGCTCATGCAGCTTAATATTAATAAAACAAACAACCCAATACAAAAATGGGCAGAAGGTCTAAATAGACGTTTCTTCCAAGAAGACACAGAGATGGCCAAGACGCACATGAAAAGCGGCTCAACATCACTAATTATTAGAGAAATGCAAATCAAAACTACAATGAGGTAAGACCTCACACCTGTTAGAATCGGCATCATCAGATAATCTACAAACAACAAATTCTGGGGAGGGTGTGGACAAAAGGAACCCTCTTCCGCTATTGGTGGGAATGTAAATTGATACAGTCACTATGGAGAACAGTATGGAGGTTCCTTTAAAAAACTAAAAAGAGAATTACCATAGGATCCAGCAATCCCACTTCTGGGCATATACCCAGAGAAAACCATAAATCACAGAGACACATTCACCACAATGTTCATTGCAGCACTATTTACAATAGCCAGGTAATGGAAGCAACCTAAATGCCCACAGACAGACGAATGGATAAAGATGTGGTACATATATAAAATGGAATATTACTCACCCATAAAAAGGAATGAAACTGAGTCATTTGTAGAGAAGTTGATGGATCTAGAGACAGTCATACAGAGTGAAGTAAGTCAGAAAGAGGAAAACAAATATTGTATATTAATGCCTATATGTGGAACCTAGAAAAATGGTACAGATGAACTGGTTGGCAGGGCAGAAATAGAGACACAGAGCTAGAGAACAAACGTATGGACACAAAGTGGGGGAAGCCATGGGGTGGTGGTGGTGGGATGAGTTGGGAGATTGGGATTGACCTGTATACATGTCTATGCATAAAATAGATAACTAATAATAACCTAGTGTATAAAAAAATAAATAAAATTAAATTTCAAAAATTTTAAAAATAAAATGTAAAAATAAAACAGAAAAAAAGTTCTTCCATTCACACTGATGTATTTATAAGAATGAATCATTTCCATGCTTATATCTATAAATACATAAAAGAGGAATAAAATCTAACTTGAACCAAAAAAGAAAAAAAAAACTGAACCTAACAGTTATACAGAGGAAAACACTACCAAGGCACTTGCTCCAGTGGTAAACAATTCTGAAATTGGTCAGAGGTGGGGAATCATCTCCCATACAGCCAGCAGTCCCACCCGCACACGCAAGGAGCGTCCTTATTGCAAAGCTGTGGGACCGTGCCGAGGCCTCTGTGAGTAAACGTGAGCTGAGCCCCAGGCCAGCTGCTGCTGAACTGTTCCCACCCTTCCCAGGTGAAACACCTGAATATGTACAAGGGCTTGAAAGCGTAGAGGAAGGGCCGTGGCGCCACACCCGCAAAAGCACGCAGGACAACTTGGTGCCTGCAGGTCAGCCAGGATGGTCCTGGCCACGGGCGCTCTTCTGGAAGCTTTCCATTGCCCTGCCTGAGATACCCCTCCTGTCCCGGCCCCCACTCCTTTTTTTCCTTACTCACCTCAGCCCGGAGAGATACTCCAGTGGAAGTTACGGGTGACACATCCTCTTCTTTACAGGTGGCAGCCTGGCAACTCCTGCAGAAAGTCCAGCAGAGCCCCACTCACACCGGGCCACCCACAAAGCCGTGGACCCTCACACCCTCCCACCAGCACAGCCCCGAGACTGCTGACGGGGCAGAGAATATGGACTCAGGCACAGCTGCAGGGGCTATTGCTGCCTGGAGTGCTGTTTATATTGACCTCAACCCAGGCACACCTGGGGAGGGCTTGCCGGCAGGGTCAGGCTGCCCAGGTCAGCTAATCCTCAGCCCTCAGGGAATCACATTGCAGAAAATGGACCTCGCTAAGACAGAATATTCGCCAAGGAAAAAAAGCACACAATGCCATTTGCAGCACCGTAGATGAGTCTAGAGGTAATCACGTGACTTGGAGTAAGTCAGAAAGTGAAAGACACATATCATATCATATCACTTATAGGTGTTACCTATAAATTGATACCAGGGCAGATATTTCCACGGAGAAGGGCAATCACAGATTCATTAAACAAACTTATGGTTCACCAAAGGAAAGGTGTGAGGATTGAATTCATTATGATATTGGGGTTAACAGACATATACAAACACAGTAGACGTATATAATCACCAAAGACCTACGGAGTACCAAGAGAAGACTACTCAACATTCTGTCATAACGAACATGGGAAAAGGATCCCAGGAAGAACAGACATATGTATATGTGTAAAAGAACCACCTCTTGCACACCTACAACAAGCTAAACGTTGTACTCAAACTTGCTGTACTAAAAAATAAAAAATTAAATTAAAAACACGAACAAGAATTAGTGAGAAAAACTTGAGGGGCTTTCTCCTGGTACATTCCCTTCTACATTCCAATCTAGACCGCGACTTCCATTGAGGCTCTGCTGCCCTAGTAACCAGATTTGGTAAGGGAGAACTGCTGCCACCTTGTGGCCGTTTCACACAACAGCAGCTTTAATCCCAGCGCTAATGGTCAGTGGATATTCCAAATCATTACAGGCCTGTAAATGACACCTGCCCTGAAAACAAATCCTGGGGTCATATATCGACCAAAAAATTCAAAAGACGTCCATATTTCAAAACGACAGTTTCAAGAGGCATATTTCACGCACATTAGTGTTCTGCTTCTTTTGATTTCTTTCTTTCTTTGTTAAAAAAACGGGAATGGAAAAAGGCAACCCTCAGAATGGGCGAAAACTTTCACAAACGAATCAATGGACAAAGGTTTAATCTCCAATATATATAAACAGCTCATGCAGCTTAATATTAATAAAACAAACAACCCAATACAAAAATGGGCAGAAGGTCTAAATAGACGTTTCTTCCAAGAAGACACAGAGATGGCCAAGACGCACATGAAAAGCGGCTCAACATCACTAATTATTAGAGAAATGCAAATCAAAACTACAATGAGGTAAGACCTCACACCTGTTAGAATCGGCATCATCAGATAATCTACAAACAACAAATTCTGGGGAGGGTGTGGACAAAAGGAACCCTCTTCCGCTATTGGTGGGAATGTAAATTGATACAGTCACTATGGAGAACAGTATGGACGTTCCTTTAAAAAACTAAAAAGAGAATTACCATAGGATCCAGCAATCCCACTTCTGGGCATATACCCAGAGAAAACCATAAATCACAGAGACACATTCACCACAATGTTCATTGCAGCACTATTTACAATAGCCAGGTAATGGAAGCAACCTAAATGCCCACAGACAGACGAATGGATAAAGATGTGGTACATATATAAAATGGAATATTACTCAGCCATAAAAAGGAATGAAACTGAGTCATTTGTAGAGAAGTTGATGGATCTAGAGACAGTCATACAGAGTGAAGTAAGTCAGAAAGAGGAAAACAAATATTGTATATTAATGCCTATATGTGGAACCTAGAAAAATGGTACAGATGAACTGGTTTGCAGGGCAGAAATAGAGACACAGAGGTAGAGAACAAACGTATGGACACAAAGTGGGGGAAGCCATGGGGTGGTGGTGGTGGGATGAGTTGGGAGATTGGGATTGACCTGTATACATGTCTATGCATAAAATAGATAACTAATAATAACCTAGTGTATAAAAAAATAAATAAAATTAAATTTCAAAATTTTTAAAAATAAAATGTAAAAATAAAACAGAAAAGAAGTTCTTCCATTCACACTGATGTATTTATAAGAATGAATTATTTCCATGCTTATATCTATAAATACATAAAAGAGGAATAAAATCTAACTTGAACCAAAAAAGAAAAAAAAAAAAACTGAACCTAACAGTTATACAGAGGAAAACACTACCAAGGCACTTGCTCCAGTGGTAAACAATTCTGAAATTGGTCAGAGGTGGGGAATCATCTCCCATACAGCCAGCAGTCCCACCCGCCCACGCAAGGAGCGTCCTTATTGCAAAGCTGGGGGACCGTGCCGAGGCCTCTGTGAGTAAACGTGAGCTGAGCCCCAGGCCAGCTGCTGCTGAACTGTTCCCACCCTTCCCAGGTGAAACACCTGAATATGTACAAGGGCTTGAAAGCGTAGAGGAAGGGCCGTGGCGCCACACCCGCGAAAGCACGCAGGACAACTTGGTGCCTGCAGGTCAGCCAGGATGGTCCTGGCCACGGGCGCTCTTCTGGAAGCTTTCCATTGCCCTGCCTGAGATACCCCTCCTGTCCCGGCCCCCACTCCTTTTTTTCCTTACTCACCTCAGCCCGGAGAGATACTCCAGTGGAAGTTACGGGGGACACATCCTCTTCTTTACAGGTGGCAGCCTGGCAACTCCTGCAGAAAGTCCAGCAGAGCCCCACTCACACCGGGCCACCCACAAAGCCGTGGACCCTCACAAACTCCCACCAGCACAGCCCCGAGACTGCTGACGGGGCAGAGAATATGGAGTCAGGCACAGCTGCAGGGGCTATTGCTGCCTGGAGTGCTGTTTATATTGACCTCAACCCAGGCACACCTGGGGAGGGCTTGCCGGCAGGGTCAGGCTGCCCAGGTCAGCTAATCCTCAGCCCTCAGGGAATCACATTGCAGAAAATGGACCTCGCTAAGACAGAATATTCGCCAAGGAAAAAAAGCACACAATGCCATTTGCAGCACCGTAGATGAGTCTAGAGGTAATCACGTGACTTGGAGTAAGTCAGAAAGTGAAAGACACATATCATATCATATCACTTATAGGTGTTACCTATAAATTGATACCAGGGCAGATATTTCCACGGAGAAGGGCAATCACAGATTCATTAAACAAACTTATGGTTCACCAAAGGAAAGGTGTGAGGATTGAATTCATTATGATATTGGGGTTAACAGACATATACAAACACAGTAGACGTATATAATCACCAAAGACCTACGGAGTACCAAGAGAAGACTACTCAACATTCTGTCATAACGAACATGGGAAAAGGATCCCAGGAAGAACAGACATATGTATATGTGTAAAAGAACCACCTCTTGCACACCTACAACAAGCTAAACGTTGTACTCAAACTTGCTGTAATAAAAAATAAAAAATGAAATTAAAAACACGAACAAGAATTAGTGAGAAAAACTTGAGGGGCTTTCTCCTGGTACATTCCGTTCTACATTCCAATCTAGAACGCGACTTCCATTGAGGCTCTGCTGCCCTAGTAACCAGATTTGGTAAGGGAGAACTGCTGCCACCTTGTGGCCGTTTCACACAACAGCAGCTTTAATCCCAGCGCTAATGGTCAGTGGATATTCCAAATCATTACAGGCCTGTAAATGACACCTGCCCTGAAAACAAATCCTGGGGTCATATATCGACCAAAAAATTCAAAAGACGTCCATATTTCAAAACGACAGTTTCAAGAGGCATATTTCACGCACATTAGTGTTCTGCTTCTTCTGCTTTCTTTCTTTCTTTGTTAAAAAAACGGGAATGGAAAAAGGCAACCCTCAGAATGGGCGAAAACGTTCACAAACGAATCAATGGACAAAGGTTTAATCCCCAATATATATAAACAGCTCATGCAGCTTAATATTAATAAAACAAACAACCCAATACAAAAATGGGCAGAAGATCTAAATAGACGTTTCTTCAAAGAAGACACAGAGATGGCCAAGACGCACATGAAAAGCTGCTCAACATCACTAATTATTAGAGAAATGCAAATCAAAACTACAATGAGGTAAGACCTCACACCTGTTAGAATCGGCATCATCAGATAATCTACAAACAACAATTTCTGGGGAGGGTGTGGAGAAAAGGAACCCTCTTCCGCTATTGGTGGGAATGTAAATTGATACAGTCACTATGGAGAACAGTATGGAGGTTCCTTTAAAAATCTAAAAAGAGAATTACCATAGGATCCAGCAATCCCACTTCTGGGCATATACCCAGAGAAAACCATAAATCACAGAGACACATTCACCACAATGTTCATTGCAGCACTATTTACAACAGCCAGGTAATAGAAGCAACCTAAATGCCCACAGACAGACGAATGGATAAAGATGTGGTACATATATAAAATGGAATATTACTTAGCCATAAAAAGGAATGAAACTGAGTCATTTGTAGAGAAGTTGATGGATCTAGAGACTGTCATACAGAGTGAAGTAAGTCAGAAAGAGAAAAACAAATATTGTATATTAATGCCTATATGTGGAACCTAGAAAAATGGTACAGATGAAGTGGTTTGCAGGGCAGAAATAGAGACACAGAGGTAGAGAACAAACGTATCGACACAAAGTGGGGGAAGCAATGGGGTGGTGGTGGTGGGATGAGTTGGGAGATTGGGATTGACCTGTATACATGTCTATGCATAAAATAGATAACTAATAATAACCAAGTGTATAAAAAAATAAATAAAATTAAATTTCAAAATTTTTAAAAATAAAATGTAAAAATAAAAGAGAAAAAAAGTTCTTCCATTCACACTGATGTATTTATAAGAATGAATTATTTCCATGCTTATATCTATAAATACATAAAGGGGAATAAAATCTAACTTGAACCAAAAAAGAAAAAAAAAAACTGAACCTAACAGTTATACAGAGGAAAACACTACCAAGGCACTTGCTCCAGTGGTAAACAATTCTGAAATTGGTCAGAGGTGGGGAATCATCTCCCATACAGCCAGCAGCCCCACCCGCCCACGCAAGGAGCGTCCTTATTGCAAAGCTGGGGGACCGTGCCGAGGCCTCTGTGAGTAAACGTGAGCTGAGCCCCAGGCCAGCTGCTGCTGAACTGTTCCCACCCTTCCCAGGTGAAACACCTGAGTATGTACAAGGGCTTGAAAGCGTAGAGGAAGGGCCGTGGAGCCACAACCGCGAAAGCACGCAGGCCAACTTGGTGCCTGCAGGTCAGCCAGGATGGTCCTGGCCACGAGCGCTCTTCTGGAAGCTTTCCATTGCCCTGCCTGAGATACCCCTCCTGTCCCGGCCCCCACTCCTTTTTTTCCTTACTCACCTCAGCCCGGAGAGATACTCCAGTGGAAGTTACGGGTGACACATCCTCTTCTTTACAGGTGGCAGCCTGGCAACTCCTGCAGAAAGTCCAGCAGAGCCCCACTCACACCGGGCCACCCACAAAGCCGTGGACCCTCACACACTCCCACCAGCACAGCCCCGAGACTGCTGACGGGGCAGAGAATATGGACTCAGGCACAGCTGCAGGGGCTATTGCTGCCTGGAGTGCTGTTTATATTGACCTCAACCCAGGCACACCTGGGGAGGGCTTGCCGGCAGGGTCAGGCTGCCCAGGTCAGCTAATCCTCAGCCCTCAGGGAATCACATTGCAGAAAATGGACCTCGCTAAGACAGAATATTCGCCAAGGAAAAGAAGCACACAATGCCATTTGCAGCACCATAGATGATTCTAGAGGTAATCACGTGACTTGGAGTAAGTCAGAAAGTGAAAGACACATATCATATCATATCACTTATAGGTGTTACCTATAAATTGATACCAGGGCAGATATTTCCACGGAGAAGGGCAATCACAGATTCATTAAACAAACTTATGGTTCACCAAAGGAAAGGTGTGAGGATTGAATTCATTATGATATTGGGGTTAACAGACATATACAAACACAGTAGACGTATATAATCACCAAAGACCTACGGAGTACCAAGAGAAGACTACTCAACATTCTGTCATAACGAACATGGGAAAAGGATCCCAGGAAGAACAGACATATGTATATGTGTAAAAGAACCACCTCTTGCACACCTACAACAAGCTAAACGTTGTACTCAAACTTGCTGTAATAAAAAATAAAAAATGAAATTAAAAACACGAACAAGAATTAGTGAGAAAAACTTGAGGGGCTTTCTCCTGGTACATTCCCTTCTACATTCCAATCTAGAACGCGACTTCCATTGAGGCTCTGCTGCCCTAGTAACCAGATTTGGTAAGGGAGAACTGCTGCCACCTTGTGGCCGTTTCACACAACAGCAGCTTTAATCCCAGCGCTAATGGTCAGTGGATATTCCAAATCATTACAGGCCTGTAAATGACACCTGCCCTGAAAACAAATCCTGGGGTCATATATCGACCAAAAAATTCAAAAGACGTCCATATTTCAAAACGACAGTTTCAAGAGGCATATTTCACGCACATTAGTGTTCTGCTTCTTTTGCTTTCTTTCTTTCTTTGTTAAAAAAACGGGAATGGAAAAAGGCAACCCTCAGAATGGGCGAAAACTTTCACAAACGAATCAATGGACAAAGGTTTAATCTCCAATATATATAAACAGCTCATGCAGCTTAATATTAATAAAACAAACAACCCAATACAAAAATGGGCAGAAGATCTAAATAGACGTTTCTTCCAAGAAGACACAGAGATGGCCAAGACGCACATGAAAAGCTGCTCAACATCACTAATTATTAGAGAAATGCAAATCAAAACTACAATGAGGTAAGACCTCACACCTGTTAGAATCGGCATCATCAGATAATCTACAAACAACAAATTCCGGGGAGGGTGTGGACAAAAGGAAACCTATTCCGCTATTGGTGGGAATGTAAATTGATACAGTCACTATGGAGAACAGTATGGAGGTTCCTTTAAAAAACTAAAAAGAGAATTACCATAGGATCCAGCAATCCCACTTCTGGGCATATACGCAGAGAAAACCATAAATCACAGAGACACATTCACCACAATGTTCATTGCAGCACTATTTACAATAGCCAGGTAATGGAAGCAACCTAAATGCCCACAGACAGAGGAATGGATAAAGATGTGGTACATATATAAAATGGAATATTACTCACCCATAAAAAGGAATGAAACTGAGTCATTTGTAGAGAAGTTGATGGATCTAGAGACAGTCATACAGAGTGAAGTAAGTCAGAAAGAGGAAAACAAATATTGTATATTAATGCCTATATGTGGAACCTAGAAAAATGGTACAGATGAACTGGTTGGCAGGGCAGAAATAGAGACACAGAGCTAGAGAACAAACGTATGGACACAAAGTGGGGGAAGCCATGGGGTGGTGGTGGTGGGATGAGTTGGGAGATTGGGATTGACCTGTATACATGTCTATGCATAAAATAGATAACTAATAATAACCTAGTGTATAAAAAAATAAATAAAATTAAATTTCAAAAATTTTAAAAATAAAATGTAAAAATAAAACAGAAAAAAAGTTCTTCCATTCACACTGATGTATTTATAAGAATGAATCATTTCCATGCTTATATCTATAAATACATAAAAGAGGAATAAAATCTAACTTGAACCAAAAAAGAAAAAAAAAAACTGAACCTAACAGTTATACAGAGGAAAACACTACCAAGGCACTTGCTCCAGTGGTAAACAATTCTGAAATTGGTCAGAGGTGGGGAATCATCTCCCATACAGCCAGCAGTCCCACCCGCACACGCCAGGAGCGTCCTTATTGCAAAGCTGTGGGACCGTGCCGAGGCCTCTGTGAGTAAACGTGAGCTGAGCCCCAGGCCAGCTGCTGCTGAACTGTTCCCACCCTTCCCAGGTGAAACACCTGAATATGTACAAGGGCTTGAAAGCGTAGAGGAAGGGCCGTGGCGCCACACCCGCAAAAGCACGCAGGACAACTTGGTGCCTGCAGGTCAGCCAGGATGGTCCTGGCCACGGGCGCTCTTCTGGAAGCTTTCCATTGCCCTGCCTGAGATACCCCTCCTGTCCCGGCCCCCACTCCTTTTTTTCCTTACTCACCTCAGCCCGGAGAGATACTCCAGTGGAAGTTACGGGTGACACATCCTCTTCTTTACAGGTGGCAGCCTGGCAACTCCTGCAGAAAGTCCAGCAGAGCCCCACTCACACCGGGCCACCCACAAAGCCGTGGACCCTCACACCCTCCCACCAGCACAGCCCCGAGACTGCTGACGGGGCAGAGAATATGGACTCAGGCACAGCTGCAGGGGCTATTGCTGCCTGGAGTGCTGTTTATATTGACCTCAACCCAGGCACACCTGGGGAGGGCTTGCCGGCAGGGTCAGGCTGCCCAGGTCAGCTAATCCTCAGCCCTCAGGGAATCACATTGCAGAAAATGGACCTCGCTAAGACAGAATATTCGCCAAGGAAAAAAAGCACACAATGCCATTTGCAGCACCGTAGATGAGTCTAGAGGTAATCACGTGACTTGGAGTAAGTCAGAAAGTGAAAGACACATATCATATCATATCACTTATAGGTGTTACCTATAAATTGATACCAGGGCAGATATTTCCACGGAGAAGGGCAATCACAGATTCATTAAACAAACTTATGGTTCACCAAAGGAAAGGTGTGAGGATTGAATTCATTATGATATTGGGGTTAACAGACATATACAAACACAGTAGACGTATATAATCACCAAAGACCTACGGAGTACCAAGAGAAGACTACTCAACATTCTGTCATAACGAACATGGGAAAAGGATCCCAGGAAGAACAGACATATGTATATGTGTAAAAGAACCACCTCTTGCACACCTACAACAAGCTAAACGTTGTACTCAAACTTGCTGTAATAAAAAATAAAAAATGAAATTAAAAACACGAACAAGAATTAGTGAGAAAAACTTGAGGGGCTTTCTCCTGGTACATTCCGTTCTACATTCCAATCTAGAACGCGACTTCCATTGAGGCTCTGCTGCCCTAGTAACCAGATTTGGTAAGTGAGAACTGCTGCCACCTTGAGGCCGTTTCACACAACAGCAGCTTTAATCCCAGCGCTAATGGTCAGTGGATATTCCAAATCATTACAGGCCTGTAAATGACACCTGCCCTGAAAACAAATCCTGGGGTCATATATCGACCAAAAAATTCAAAAGACGTCCATATTTCAAAACGACAGTTTCAAGAGGCATATTTCACGCACATTAGTGTTCTGCTTCTTTTGATTTCTTTCTTTCTTTGTTAAAAAAACGGGAATGGAAAAAGGCAACCCTCAGAATGGGCGAAAACGTTCACAAACGAATCAATGGACAAAGGTTTAATCCCCAATATATATAAACAGCGCATGCAGCTTAATATTAATAAAACAAACAACCCAATACAAAAATGGGCAGAAGATCTAAATAGACGTTTCTTCAAAGAAGACACAGAGATGGCCAAGACGCACATGAAAAGCTGCTCAACATCACTAATTATTAGAGAAATGCAAATCAAAACTACAATGAGGTAAGACCTCACACCTGTTAGAATCGGCATCATCAGATAATCTACAAACAACAATTTCTGGGGAGGGTGTGGAGAAAAGGAACCCTCTTCCGCTATTGGTGGGAATGTAAATTGATACAGTCACTATGGAGAACAGTATGGAGGTTCCTTTAAAAAACTAAAAAGAGAATTACCATAGGATCCAGCAATCCCACTTCTGGGCATATACCCAGAGAAAACCATAAATCACAGAGACACATTCACCACAATGTTCATTGCAGCACTATTTACAATAGCCAGGTAATGGAAGCAACCTAAATGCCCACAGACAGACGAATGGATAAAGATGTGGTACATATATAAAATGGAATATTACTTAGCCATAAAAAGGAATGAAACTGAGTCATTTGTAGAGAAGTTGATGGATCTAGAGACTGTCATACAGAGTGAAGTAAGTCAGAAAGAGAAAAACAAATATTGTATATTAATGCCTATATGTGGAACCTAGAAAAATGGTACAGATGAACTGGTTTGCAGGGCAGAAATAGAGACACAGAGGTAGAGAACAAACGTATCGACACAAAGTGGGGGAAGCAATGGGGTGGTGGTGGTGGGATGAGTGGGGAGATTGGGATTGACCTGTATACATGTCTATGCATAAAATAGATAACTAATAATAACCTAGTGTATAAAAAAATAAATAATATTAAATTTCAAAATTTTTAAAAATAAAATGTAAAAATAAAACAGAAAAAAAGTTCTTCCATTCACACTGATGTATTTATAAGAATGAATTATTTCCATGCTTATATCTATAAATACATAAAAGAGGAATAAAATCTAACTTGAACCAAAAAAGAAAAAAAAAACTGAACCTAACAGTTATACAGAGGAAAACACTACCAAGGCACTTGCTCCAGTGGTAAACAATTCTGAAATTGGTCAGAGGTGGGGAATCATCTCCCATACAGCCAGAAGCCCCACCCACACACGAAAGGAGCGTCCTTATTGCAAAGCTGGGGGACCGTGCCGAGGCCTCTGTGAGTAAACGTGAGCTGAGCCCCAGGCCAGCTGCTGCTGAACTGTTCCCACTCTTCCCAGGTAAAACACCTGAATATGTACAAGGGCTTGAAAGCCTAGAGGAAGGGCCGTGGAGCCACACCAGCGAAAGCACGCAGGCCAACTTGGTGCCTGCAGGTCAGCCAGGATGGTCCTGGCCACGAGCGCTCTTCTGGAAGCTTTCCATTGCCCTGCCTGAGATACCCCTCCTGTCCCGGCCCCCACTCCTTTTTTTCCTTCCTCACCTCAGACCGGAGAGATACTCCAGTGGAAGTTACGGGTGACACCTCCTCTTCTTTACAGGTGGCAGCCTGGCAACTCCTGCAGAAAGTCCAGCAGAGCCCCACTCACACCGGGCCACCCACAAAGCCGTGGACCCTCACACCCTCCCACCAGCACAGCCCCGAGACTGCTGACGGGGCAGAGAATATGGAGTCAGGCACAGCTGCAGGGGCTATAGCTGCCTGGAGTGCTGTTTATATTGACCTCAACCCAGGCACACCTGGGGAGGGCTTGCCGGCAGGGTCAGGCTGCCCAGGTCAGCTAATCCTCAGCCCTCAGGGAATCATATTGCAGAAAATGGACCTCGCTAAGACAGAATATTCGCCAAGGAAAAAAAGCACACAATGCCATTTGCAGCACCGTAGATGAGTCTAGAGGTAATCACGTGACTTGGAGTAAGTCAGAAAGTGAAAGACACATATCATATCATATCACTTATAGGTGTTACCTATAAATTGATACCAGGGCAGATATTTCCACGGAGAAGGGCAATCACAGATTCATTAAACAAACTTATGGTTCACCAAAGGAAAGGTGTGAGGATTGAATTCATTATGATATTGGGGTTAACAGACATATACAAACAGAGTAGACGTATATAATCACCAAAGACCTACGGAGTACCAAGAGAAGACTACTCAACATTCTGTCATAACGAACATGGGAAAAGGATCCCAGGAAGAACAGACATATGTATATGTGTAAAAGAACCACCTCTTGCACACCTACAACAAGCTAAACGTTGTACTCAAACTTGCTGTAATAAAAAATAAAAAATGAAATTAAAAACACGAACAAGAATTAGTGAGAAAAACTTGAGGGGCTTTCTCCTGGTACATTCCGTTCTACATTCCAATCTAGAACGCGACTTCCATTGAGGCTCTGCTGCCCTAGTAACCAGATTTGGTAAGGGAGAACTGCTGCCACCTTGTGGCCGTTTCACACAACAGCAGCTTTAATCCCAGCGCTAATGGTCAGTGGATATTCCAAATCATTACAGGCCTGTAAATGACACCTGCCCTGAAAACAAATCCTGGGGTCATATATCGACCAAAAAATTCAAAAGACGTCCATATTTCAAAACGACAGTTTCAAGAGGCATATTTCACGCACATTAGTGTTCTGCTTCTTTTGATTTCTTTCTTTCTTTGTTAAAAAAACGGGAATGGAAAAAGGCAACCCTCAGAATGGGCGAAAAAGTTCACAAACGAATCAATGGACAAAGGTTTAATCTCCAATATATATAAACAGCTCATGCAGCTTAATATTAATAAAACAAACAACCCAATACAAAAATGGGCAGAAGATCTAAATAGACGTTTCTTCAAAGAAGACACAGAGATGGCCAAGACGCACATGAAAAGCTGCTCAACATCACTAATTATTAGAGAAATGCAAAACAAAACTACAATGAGGTAAGACCTCACACCTGTTAGAATCGGCATCATCAGATAATCTACAAACAACAAATTCTGGGGAGGGTGTGGAGAAAAGGAACCCTCTTCCGCTATTGGTGGGAATGTAAATTGATACAGTCACTATGGAGAACAGTATGGAGGTTCCTTTAAAAAACTAAAAAGAGAATTACCATAGGATCCAGCAATCCCACTTCTGGGCATATACCCAGAGAAAACCATAAATCACAGAGACACATTCACCACAATGTTCATTGCAGCACTATTTACAATAGCCAGGTAATGGAAGCAACCTAAATGCCCACAGACAGACGAATGGATAAAGATGTGGTTCATATATAAAATGGAATATTACTCAGCCATAAAAAGGAATGAAACTGAGTCATTTGTAGAGAAGTTGATGGATCTAGAGACTGTCATACAGAGTGAAGTAAGTCAGAAAGAGAAAAACAAATATTGCATATTAATGCCTATATGTGGAACCTAGAAAAATGGTACAGATGAACTGGTTTGCAGGGCAGAAATAGAGACACAGAGGTAGAGAAGAAACGTATCGACACAAAGTGGGGGAAGCCATGGGGTGGTGGTGGTGGGATGAGTTGGGAGATTGGGATTGACCTGTATACATATCTATGCATAAAATAGATAACTAATAATAACCTAGTGTATAAAAAATAAATAAAATTAAATTTCAAAATTTTTAAAAATAAAATGTAAAAATAAAACAGAAAAAAAGTTCTTCCATTCACACTGATGTATTTATAAGAATGAATTATTTCCATGCTTATAACTATAAATACATAAAGGGGAATAAAATCTAACTTGAACCAAAAAAGAAAAAAAAAACTGAACCTAACAGTTATACAGAGGAAAACACTACCAAGGCACTTGCTCCAGTGGTAAACAATTCTGAAATTGGTCAGAGGTGGGGAATCATCTCCCATACAGCCAGCAGCCCCACCCGCCCACGCAAGGAGCGTCCTTATTGCAAAGCTGGGGGACCGTGCCGAGGCCTCTGTGAGTAAACGTGAGCTGAGCCCCAGGTCAGCTGCTGCTGAACTGTTCCCACCCTTCCCAGGTGAAACACCTGAATATGTACAAGGGCTTGAAAGCGTAGAGGAAGGGCCGTGGAGCCACAACCGCGAAAGCACGCAGGACAACTTGGTGCCTGCAGGTCAGCCAGGATGGTCCTGGCCACGAGCGCTCTTCTGGAAGCTTTCCATTGCCCTGCCTGAGATACCCCTCCTGTCCCGGCCCCCACTCCATTTTTTCCTTACTCACCTCAGCCCGGAGAGATACTCCAGTGGAAGTTACGGGTGACACATCCTCTTCTTTACAGGTGGCAGCCTGGCAACTCCTGCAGAAAGTCCAGCAGAGCCCCACTCACACCGGGCCGCCCACAAAGCCGTGGACCCTCACACCCTCCCACCAGCACAGCCCCGAGACTGCTGACGGGGCAGAGAATATGGACTCAGGCACAGCTGCAGGGGCTATTGCTGCCTGGAGTGCTGTTTATATTGACCTCAACCCAGGCACACCTGGGGAGGGCTTGCCGGCAGGGTCAGGCTGCCCTGGTCAGCTAATCCTCAGCCCTCAGGGAATCACATTGCAGAAAATGGACCTCGCTAAGACAGAATATTCGCCAAGGAAAAGAAGCACACAATGCCATTTGCAGCACCATAGATGAGTCTAGAGGTAATCACGTGACTTGGAGTAAGTCAGAAAGTGAAAGACACATATCATATCATATCACTTATAGGTGTTACCTATAAATTGATACCAGGGCAGATATTTCCACGGAGAAGGGCAATCACAGATTCATTAAACAAACTTATGGTTCACCAAAGGAAAGGTGTGAGGATTGAATTCATTATGATATTGGGGTTAACAGACATATACAAACACAGTAGACGTATATAATCACCAAAGACCTACGGAGTACCAAGAGAAGACTACTCAACATTCTGTCATAACGAACATGGGAAAAGGATCCCAGGAAGAACAGACATATGTATATGTGTAAAAGAACCACCTCTTGCACACCTACAACAAGCTAAACGTTGTACTCAAACTTGCTGTAATAAAAAATAAAAAATTAAATTAAAAACACGAACAAGAATTAGTGAGAAAAACTTGAGGGGCTTTCTCCTGGTACATTCCCTTCTACATTCCAATCTAGAACGCGACTTCCATTGAGGCTCTGCTGCCCTAGTAACCAGATTTGGTAAGGGAGAACTGCTGCCACCTTGTGGCCGTTTCACACAACAGCAGCTTTAATCCCAGCGCTAATGGTCAGTGGATATTCCAAATCATTACAGGCCTGTAAATGACACCTGCCCAGAAAACAAATCCTGGGGTCATATATCGACCAAAAAATTCAAAAGACGTCCATATTTCAAAACGACAGTTTCAAGAGGCATATTTCACGCACATTAGTGTTCTGCTTCTTCTGCTTTCTTTCTTTCTTTGTTAAAAAAACGGGAATGGAAAAAGGCAACCCTCAGATTGGGCGAAAACTTTCACAAACGAATCAATGGACAAAGGTTTAATCTCCAATATATATAAACAGCTCATGCAGCTTAATATTAATAAAACAAACAACCCAATACAAAAATGGGCAGAAGATCTAAATAGACGTTTCTTCCAAGAAGACACAGAGATGGCCAAGACGCACATGAAAAGCTGCTCAACATCACTAATTATTAGAGAAATGCAAATCAAAACTACAATGAGGTAAGACCTCACACCTGTTAGAATCGGCATCATCAGATAATCTACAAACAACAAATTCCGGGGAGGGTGTGGACAAAAGGAAACCTATTCCGCTATTGGTGGGAATGTAAATTGATACAGTCACTATGGAGAACAGTATGGAGGTTCCTTTAAAAAACTAAAAAGAGAATTACCATAGGATCCAGCAATCCCACTTCTGGGCATATACCCAGAGAAAACCATAAATCACAGAGACACATTCACCACAATGTTCATTGCAGCACTATTTACAATAGCCAGGTAATGGAAGCAACCTAAATGCCCACAGACAGACGAATGGATAAAGATGTGGTACATATATAAAATGGAATATTACTCACCCATAAAAAGGAATGAAACTGAGTCATTTGTAGAGAAGTTGATGGATCTAGAGACAGTCATACAGAGTGAAGTAAGTCAGAAAGAGGAAAACAAATATTGTATATTAATGCCTATATGTGGAACCTAGAAAAATGGTACAGATGAACTGGTTGGCAGGGCAGAAATAGAGACACAGAGCTAGAGAACAAACATATGGACACAAAGTGGGGGAAGCCATGGGGTGGTGGTGGTGGGATGAGTTGGGAAATTGGGATTGACCTGTATACATGTCTATGCATAAAATAGATAACTAGTAATAACCTAGTGTATAAAAAAATAAATAAAATTAAATTTCAAAAATTTTAAAAATAAAATGTAAAAATAAAACAGAAAAAAAGTTCTTCCATTCACACTGATGTATTTATAAGAATGAATCATTTCCATGCTTATATCTATAAATACATAAAAGAGGAATAAAATCTAACTTGAACCAAAAAAGAAAAAAAAAAACTGAACCTAACAGTTATACAGAGGAAAACACTACCAAGGCACTTGCTCCAGTGGTAAACAATTCTGAAATTGGTCAGAGGTGGGGAATCATCTCCCATACAGCCAGCAGTCCCACCCGCACACGCAAGGAGCGTCCTTATTGCAAAGCTGTGGGACCGTGCCGAGGCCTCTGTGAGTAAACGTGAGCTGAGCCCCAGGCCAGCTGCTGCTGAACTGTTCCCACCCTTCCCAGGTGAAACACCTGAATATGTACAAGGGCTTGAAAGCGTAGAGGAAGGGCCGTGGCGCCACACCCGCAAAAGCACGCAGGATAACTTGGTGCCTGCAGGTCAGCCAGGATGGTCCTGGCCACGGGCGCTCTTCTGGAAGCTTTCCATTGCCCTGCCTGAGATACCCCTCCTGTCCCGGCCCCCACTCCTTTTTTTCCTTACTCACCTCAGCCCGGAGAGATACTCCAGTGGAAGTTACGGGTGACACATCCTCTTCTTTACAGGTGGCAGCCTGGCAACTCCTGCAGAAAGTCCAGCAGAGCCCCACTCACACCGGGCCACCCACAAAGCCGTGGACCCTCACACCCTCCCACCAGCACAGCCCCGAGACTGCTGACGGGGCAGAGAATATGGACTCAGGCACAGCTGCAGGGGCTATTGCTGCCTGGAGTGCTGTTTATATTGACCTCAACCCAGGCACACCTGGGGAGGGCTTGCCGGCAGGGTCAGGCTGCCCAGGTCAGCTAATCCTCAGCCCTCAGGGAATCACATTGCAGAAAATGGACCTCGCTAAGACAGAACATTAGCCAAGGAAAAAAAGCACACAATGCCATTTGTAGCACCGTAGATGAGTCTAGAGGTAATCACGTGACTTGGAGTAAGTCAGAAAGTGAAAGACACATATCATATCATATGACTTATAGGTGTTACCTATAAATTGATACCAGGGCAGATATTTCCACGGAGAAGGGCAATCACAGATTCATTAAACAAACTTATGGTTCACCAAAGGAAAGGTGTGAGGATTGAATTCATTATGATATTGGGGTTAACAGACATATACAAACACAGTAGACGTATATAATCACCAAAGACCTACGGAGTACCAAGAGAAGACTACTCAACATTCTGTCATAACGAACATGGGAAAAGGATCCCAGGAAGAACAGACATATGTATATGTGTAAAAGAACCACCTCTTGCACACCTACAACAAGCTAAACGTTGTACTCAAACTTGCTGTAATAAAAAATAAAAAATGAAATTAAAAACACGAACAAGAATTAGTGAGAAAAACTTGAGGGGCTTTCTCCTGGTACATTCCGTTCTACATTCCAATCTAGAACGCGACTTCCATTGAGGCTCTGCTGCCCTAGTAACCAGATTTGGTAAGGGAGAACTGCTGCCAACTTGTGGCCGTTTCACACAACAGCAGCTTTAATCCCAGCGCTAATGGTCAGTGGATATTCCAAATCATTACAGGCCTGTAAATGACACCTGCCCTGAAAACAAATCCTGGGGTCATATATCGACCAAAAAATTCAAAAGACGTCCATATTTCAAAACGACAGTTTCAAGAGGCATATTTCACGCACATTAGTGTTCTGCTTCTTTTGATTTCTTTCTTTCTTTGTTAAAAAAACGGGAATGGAAAAAGGCAACCCTCAGAATGGGCGAAAACTTTCACAAACGAATCAATGGACAAAGGTTTAATCTCCAATATATATAAACAGCTCATGCAGCTTAATATTAATAAAACAAACAACCCAATACAAAAATGGGCAGAAGATCTAAATAGACGTTTCTTCAAAGAAGACACAGAGATGGCCAAGACGCACATGAAAAGCTGCTCAACATCACTAATTATTAGAGAAATGCAAATCAAAACTACAATGAGGTAAGACCTCACACCTGTTAGAATCGGCATCATCAGATAATCTACAAACAACAAATTCTGGGGAGGGTGTGGACAAAAGGAACCCTCTTCCGCTATTGGTGGGAATGTAAATTGATACAGACACTATGGAGAACAGTATGGAGGTTCCTTTAAAAAACTAAAAAGAGAATTACCATAGGATCCAGCAATCCCACTTCTGGGCATATACCCAGAGAAAACCATAAATCAGAGAGACACATTCACCACAATGTTCATTGCAGCACTATTTACAATAGCCAGGTAATGGAAGCAACCTAAATGCCCACAGACAGACGAATGGATAAAGATGTGGTACATATATAAAATGGAATATTACTCCGCCATAAAAAGGAATGAAACTGAGTCATTTGTAGAGAAGTTGATGGATCTAGAGACTGTCATACAGAGTGAAGTAAGTCAGAAAGAGGAAAACAAATATTGTATATTAATGCCTATATGTGGAACCTAGAAAAATGGTACAGATGAACTGGTTTGCAGGGCAGAAATAGAGACACAGAGGTAGAGAACAAACGTATGGACACAAAGTGGGGGAAGAAATGGGGTGGTGGTGGTGGGATGAGTTGGGATATTGGGATTGACCTGTATACATGTCTATGCATAAAATAGATAACTAATAATAACCTAGTGTATAAAAAAATAAATAAAATTAAATTTCAAAAATTTTAAAAATAAAATGTAAAAATAAAACAGAAAAAAAGTTCTTCCATTCACACTGATGTATTTATAAGAATGAATTATTTCCATGCTTATATCTATAAATACATAAAAGAGGAATAAAGTCTAACTTGAACCAAAAAAGAAAAAAAAAACTGAACCTAACAGTTATACAGAGGAAAACACTACCAAGGCACTTGCTCCAGTGGTAAACAATTCTGAAATTGGTCAGAGGTGGGGAATCATCTCCCATAGAGCCAGCAGCCCCACCCGCCCATGCAAGGAGCGTCCTTATTGCAAAGCTGGGGGACCGTGCCAAGGCCTCTGTGAGTAAACATGAGCTGAGCCCCAGGCCAGCTGCTGCTGAACTGTTCCCACCCTTCCCAGGTGAAACACCTGAATATGTACAAGGGCTTGAAAGCGTAGAGGAAGGGCTGTGGAGCCACACCCGCGAAAGCACGCAGGCCAACTTGGTGCCTGCAGGTCAGCCATGATGGTCCTGGCCACGGGCGCTCTTCTGGAAGCTTTCCATTGCCCTGCCTGAGATACCCCTCCTGTCCCGGCCCCCACTCCTTTTTTTCCTTCCTCACCTCAGCCCGGAGAGATACTCCAGTGGAAGTTACGGGTGACACATCCTCTTCTTTACAGGTGGCAGCCTGGCAACTCCTGCAGAAAGTCCAGCAGAGCCCCACTCACAACGGGCCACCCACAAAGCCATAGACCCTCACAAACTCCCACCAGCACAGCCCCGATTCTGCTGACGGGGCAGAGAATATGGACTCAGGCACAGCTGCAGGGGCTATTGCTGCCTGGAGTGCTGTTTATATTGACCTCAACCCAGGCACACCTGGGGAGGTCTTGCCGGCAGGGTCAGGCTGCCCAGGTCAGCTAATCCTCAGCCCTCAGGGAATCACATTGCAGAAAATGGACCTCGCTAAGACAGAATATTCGCCAAGGAAAAAAAGCACACAATGCCATTTGCAGCACCGTAGATGAGTCTAGAGGTAATCACGTGACTTGGAGTAAGTCAGAAAGTGAAAGACACATATCATATCATATCACTTATAGGTGTTACCTATAAATTGATACCAGGGCAGATATTTCCACGGAGAAGGGCAATCACAGATTCATTAAACAAACTTATGGTTCACCAAAGGAAAGGTGTGAGGATTGAATTCATTATGATATTGGGGTTAACAGACATATACAAACACAGTAGACGTATATAATCACCAAAGACCTACGGAGTACCAAGAGAAGACTACTCAACATTCTGTCATAACGAACATGGGAAAAGGATCCCAGGAAGAACAGACATATGTATATGTGTAAAAGAACCACCTGTTGCACACCTATAACAAGCTAAACGTTGTACTCAAACTTGCTGTAATAAAAAATAAAAAATGAAATTAAAAACACGAACAAGAATTAGTGAGAAAAACTTGAGGGGCTTTCTCCTGGTACATTCCGTTCTACATTCCAATCTAGAACGCGACTTCCATTGAGGCTCTGCTGCCCTAGTAACCAGATTTGGTAAGGGAGAACTGCTGCCACCTTGTGGCCGTTTCACACAACAGCAGCTTTAATCCCAGCGCTAATGGTCAGTGGATATTCCAAATCATTACAGGCCTGTAAATGACACCTGCCCTGAAAACAAATCCTGGGGTCATATATCGACCAAAAAATTCAAAAGACGTCCATATTTCAAAACGACAGTTTCAAGAGGCATATTTCACGCACATTAGTGTTCTGCTTCTTTTGATTTCTTTCTTTCTTTGTTAAAAAAACGGGAATGGAAAAAGGCAACCCTCAGAATGGGCGAAAACGTTCACAAACGAATCAATGGACAAAGGTTTAATCCCCAATATATATAAACAGCTCATGCAGCTTAATATTAATAAAACAAACAACCCAATACAAAAATGGGCAGAAGATCTAAATAGACGTTTCTTCAAAGAAGACACAGAGATGGCCAAGACGCACATGAAAAGCTGCTCAACATCACTAATTATTAGAGAAATGCAAATCAAAACTACAATGAGGTAAGACCTCACACCTGTTAGAATCGGCATCATCAGATAATCTACAAACAACAATTTCTGGGGAGGGTGTGGAGAAAAGGAACCCTCTTCCGCTATTGGTGGGAATGTAAATTGATACAGTCACTATGGAGAACAGTATGGAGGTTCCTTTAAAAAACTAAAAAGAGAATTACCATAGGATCCAGCAATCCCACTTCTGGGCATATACCCAGAGAAAACCATAAATCACAGAGACACATTCACCACAATGTTCATTGCAGCACTATTTAAAATAGCCAGGTAATGGAAGCAACCTAAATGCCCACAGACAGACGAATGGATAAAGATGTGGTACATATATAAAATGGAATATTACTTAGCCATAAAAAGGAATGAAACTGAGTCATTTGTAGAGAAGTTGATGGATCTAGAGACTGTCATACAGAGTGAAGTCAGTCAGAAAGAGAAAAACAAATATTGTATATTAATGCCTATAAGTGGAACCTAGAAAAATGGTACAGATGAACTGGTTTGCAGGGCAGAAATAGAGACACAGAGGTAGAGAACAAACGTATCGACACAAAGTGGGGGAAGCAATGGGGTGGTGGTGGTGGGATGAGTTGGGAGATTGGGATTGACCTGTATACATGTCTATGCATAAAATAGATAACTAATAATAACCAAGTGTATAAAAAAATAAATAAAATTAAATTTCAAAATTTTTAAAAATAAAATGTAAAAATAAAACAGAAAAAAAGTTCTTCCATTCACACTGATGTATTTATAAGAATGAATTATTTCCATGCTTATATCTATAAATACATAAAAGAGGAATAAAATCTAACTTGAACCAAAAAAGAAAAAAAAAACTGAACCTAACAGTTATACAGAGGAAAACACTACCAAGGCACTTGCTCCAGTGGTAAACAATTCTGAAATTGGTCAGAGGTGGGGAATCATCTCCCATACAGCCAGAAGCCCCACCCGCACACGCAAGGAGCGTCCTTATTGCAAAGCTGGGGGACCGTGCCGAGGCCTCTGTGAGTAAACGTGAGCTGAGCCCCAGGCCAGCTGCTGCTGAACTGTTCCCACCCTTCCCAGGTAAAACACCTGAATATGTACAAGGGCTTGAAAGCCTAGAGGAAGGGCCGTGGAGCCACACCAGCGAAAGCACGCAGGCCAACTTGGTGCCTGCAGGTCAGCCAGGATGGTCCTGGCCACGAGCGCTCTTCTGGAAGCTTTCCATTGCCCTGCCTGAGATACCCCTCCTGTCCCGGCCCCCACTCCTTTTTTTCCTTCCTCACCTCAGACCGGAGAGATACTCCAGTGGAAGTTACGGGTGACACCTCCTCTTCTTTACAGGTGGCAGCCTGGCAACTCCTGCAGAAAGTCCAGCAGAGCCCCACTCACACCGGGCCACCCACAAAGCCGAGGACCCTCACACCCTCCCACCAGCACAGCCCCGAGACTGCTGACGGGGCAGAGAATATGGACTCAGGCACAGCTGCAGGGGCTATTGCTGCCTGGAGTGCTGTTTATATTGACCTCAACCCAGGCACACCTGGGGAGGGCTTGCCGGCAGGGTCAGGCTGCCCAGGTCAGCTAATCCTCAGCCCTCAGGGAATCATATTGCAGAAAATGGACCTCGCTAAGACAGAATATTCGCCAAGGAAAAAAAGCACACAATGCCATTTGCAGCACCGTAGATGAGTCTAGAGGTAATCACGTGACTTGGAGTAAGTCAGAAAGTGAAAGACACATATCATATCATATCACTTATAGGTGTTACCTATAAATTGATACCAGGGCAGATATTTCCACGGAGAAGGGCAATCACAGATTCATTAAACAAACTTATGGTTCACCAAAGGAAAGGTGTGAGGATTGAATTCATTATGATATTGGGGTTAACAGACATATACAAACACAGTAGACGTATATAATCACCAAAGACCTACGGAGTACCAAGAGAAGACTACTCAACATTCTGTCATAACGAACATGGGAAAAGGATCCCAGGAAGAACAGACATATGTATATGTGTAAAAGAACCACCTCTTGCACACCTACAACAAGCTAAACGTTGTACTCAAACTTGCTGTAATAAAAAATAAAAAATGAAATTAAAAACACGAACAAGAATTAGTGAGAAAAACTTGAGGGGCTTTCTCCTGGTACATTCCGTTCTACATTCCAATCTAGAACGCGACTTCCATTGAGGCTCTGCTGCCCTAGTAACCAGATTTGGTAAGGGAGAACTGCTGCCACCTTGTGGCCGTTTCACACAACAGCAGCTTTAATCCCAGCGCTAATGGTCAGTGGATATTCCAAATCATTACAGGCCTGTAAATGACACCTGCCCTGAAAACAAATCCTGGGGTCATATATCGACCAAAAAATTCAAAAGACGTCCATATTTCAAAACGACAGTTTCAAGAGGCATATTTCACGCACATTAGTGTTCTGCTTCTTTTGATTTCTTTCTTTCTTTGTTAAAAAAACGGGAATGGAAAAAGGCAACCCTCAGAATGGGCGAAAACGTTCACAAACGAATCAATGGACAAAGGTTTAATCTCCAATATATATAAACAGCTCATGCAGCTTAATATTAATAAAACAAACAACCCAATACAAAAATGGGCAGAAGATCTAAATAGACGTTTCTTCAAAGAAGACACAGAGATGGCCAAGACGCACATGAAAAGCTGCTCAACATCACTAATTATTAGAGAAATGCAAAACAAAACTACAATGAGGTAAGACCTCACACCTGTTAGAATCGGCATCATCAGATAATCTACAAACAACAAATTCTGGGGAGGGTGTGGACAAAAGGAACCCTCTTCCGCTATTGGTGGGAATGTAAATTGATACAGTCACTATGGAGAACAGTATGGAGGTTCCTTTAAAAAACTAAAAAGAGAATTACCATAGGATCCAGCAATCCCACTTCTGGGCATATACCCAAAGAAAACCATAAATCACAGAGACACATTCACCACAATGTTCATTGCAGCACTATTTACAATAGCCAGGTAATGGAAGCAACCTAAATGCCCACAGACAGACGAATGGATAAAGATGTGGTACATATATAAAATGGAATATTACTCAGCCATAAAAAGGAATGAAACTGAGTCATTTGTAGAGAAGTTGATGGATCTAGAGACTGTCATACAGAGTGAAGTAAGTCAGAAAGAGGAAAACAAATATTGTATATTAATGCCTATATGTGGAACCTAGAAAAATGGTACAGATGAACTGGTTTGCAGGGCAGAAATAGAGACACAGAGGTAGAGAACAAACGTATGGACACAAAGTGGGGGAAGCCATGGGGTGGTGGTGGTGGGATGAGTTGGGAGATTGGGATTGACCTTTATACATGTCTATGCATAAAATAGATAACTAATAATAACCTAGTGTATAAAAAAATAAATAAAATTAAATTTCAAAAATTTTAAAAATAAAATGTAAAAATAAAACAGAAAAAAAGTTCTTCCATTCACACTGATGTATTTATAAGAATGAATTATTTCCATGCTTATATCTATAAATACATAAAAGAGGAATAAAATCTAACTTGAACCAAAAAAGAAAAAAAAAAACTGAACCTAACAGTTATACAGAGGAAAACACTACCAAGGCACTTGCTCCAGTGGTAAACAATTCTGAAATTGGTCAGAGGTGGGGAATCATCTCCCATACAGCCTGCAGCCCCACCCGCCCACGCAAGGAGCATCCTTATTGCAAAGCTGGGGGACCGTGCCGAGGCCTCTGTGAGTAAACGTGAGCTGAGCCCCAGGCCAGCTGCTGCTGAACTGTTCCCACCCTTCCCAGGTGAAACACCTGAATATGTACAAGGGCTTGAAAGCGTAGAGGAAGGGCTGTGGAGCCACACCCGCGAAAGCACGCAGGCCAACTTGGTGCCTGCAGGTCAGCCAGGATGGTCCTGGCCACGAGCGCTCTTGTGGAAGCTTTCCATTGCCCTGCCTGAGATACCCCTCCTGTCCCGGCCCCCACTCCGTTTTTTCCTTACTCACCTCAGCCCGGAGAGGTACTCCAGTGGAAGTTACAGGTGACACATCCTCTTCTTTACAGGTGGCAGCCTGGCAACTCCTGCAGAAAGTCCAGCAGAGCCCCACTCACACCGGGCCACCCACAAAGCCGTGGACCCTCACAAACTCCCACCAGCACAGCCCCGATTCTGCTGACGGGGCAGAGAATATGGAGTCAGGCACAGCTGCAGGGGCTATTGCTGCCTGGAGTGCTGTTTATATTGACCTCAACCCAGGCACACCTGGGGAGGGCTTGCCGGCAGGGTCAGGCTGCCCAGGTCAGCTAATCCTCAGCCCTCAGGGAATCACATTGCAGAAAATGGACCTCGCTAAGACAGAATATTCGCCAAGGAAAAGAAGCACACAATGCCATTTGCAGCACCGTAGATGAGTCTAGAGGTAATCACGTGACTTAGAGTAAGTCAGAAAGTGAAAGACACATATCATATCATATCACTTATAGGTGTTACCTATAAATTGATACCAGGGCAGATATTTCCACGGAGAAGGGCAATCAAAGATTCATTAAACAAACTTATGGTTCACCAAAGGAAAGGTGTGAGGATTGAATTCATTATGATATTGGGGTTAACAGACATATACAAACACAGTAGACGTATATAATCACCAAAGACCTACGGAGTACCAAGAGAAGACTACTCAACATTCTGTCATAACGAACATGGGAAAAGGATCCCAGGAAGAACAGACATATGTATATGTGTAAAAGAACCACCTCTTGCACACCTACAACAAGCTAAACGTTGTACTCAAACTTGCTGTAATAAAAAATAAAAAATGAAATTAAAAACACGAACAAGAATTAGTGAGAAAAACTTGAGGGGCTTTCTCCTGGTACATTCCCTTCTACATTCCAATCTAGAACGCGACTTCCATTGAGGCTCTGCTGCCCTAGTAACCAGATTTGGTAAGGGAGAACTGCTGCCACCTTGTGGCCGTTTCACACAACAGCAGCTTTAATCCCAGCGCTAATGGTCAGTGGATATTCCAAATCATTACAGGCCTGTAAATGACACCTGCCCTGAAAACAAATCCTGGGGTCATATATCGACCAAAAAATTCAAAAGACGTCCATATTTCAAAACGACAGTTTCAAGAGGCATATTTCACGCACATTAGTGTTCTGCTTCTTCTGCTTTCTTTCTTTCTTTGTTAAAAAAACCGGAATGGAAAAAGGCAACCCTCAGAATGGGCGAAAACGTTCACAAACGAATCAATGGACAAAGGTTTAATCTCCAATATATATAAACAGCTCATGCAGCTTAATATTAATAAAACAAACAACCCAATACAAAAATGGGCAGAAGATCTAAATAGACGTTTCTTCAAAGAAGACACATAGATGGCCAAGACGCACATGAAAAGCTGCTCAACATCACTAATTATTAGAGAAATGCAAAACAAAACTACAATGAGGTAAGACCTCACAACTGTTAGAATCGGCATCATCAGATAATCTACAAACAACAAATTCTGGGGAGGGTGTGGACAAAAGGAACCCTCTTCCGCTATTGGTGGGAATGTAAATTGATACAGTCACTATGGAGAACAGTATGGAGGTTCCTTTAAAAATCTAAAAAGAGAATTACCATAGGATCCAGCAATCCCACTTCTGGGCATATACCCAGAGAAAACCATAAATCACAGAGACACATTCACCACAATGTTCATTGCAGCACTATTTACAACAGCCAGGTAATAGAAGCAACCTAAATGCCCACAGACAGACGAATGGATAAAGATGTGGTACATATATAAAATGGAATATTACTCAGCCATAAAAAGGAATGAAACTGAGTCATTTGTAGAGAAGTTGATGGATCTAGAGACTGTCATACAGAGTGAAGTAAGTCAGAAAGAGAAAAACAAATATTGTATATTAATGCCTATATGTGGAACCTAGAAAAATGGTACAGATGAACTGGTTTGCAGGGCAGAAATAGAGACACAGAGGTAGAGAACAAACGTATGGACACAAAGTGGGGGAAGCCATGGGGTGGTGGTGGTGGGATGAGTTGGGAGATTGGGATTGACCTGTATACATGTCTATGCATAAAATAGATAACTAATAATAACCTAGTGTATAAAAAAATAAATAAAATTAAATTTCAAAAATTTTAAAAATAAAATGTAAAAATAAAACAGAAAAAAAGTTCTTCCATTCACACTGATGTATTTATAAGAATGAATTATTTCCATGCTTATATCTATAAATACATAAAAGAGGAATAAAATCTAACTTGAACCAAAAAAGAAAAAAAAAAAACTGAACCTAACAGTTATACAGAGGAAAACACTACCAAGGCACTTGCTCCAGTGGTAAACAATTCTGAAATTGGTCAGAGGTGGGGAATCATCTCCCATACAGCCAGCAGCCCCGCCCGCCCACGCAAGGAGCGTCCTTATTGCAAAGCTGGGGGACCGTGCCGAGGCCTCTGTGAGTAAACGTGAGCTGAGCCCCAGGCCAGCTGCTGCTGAACTGTTCCCACCCTTCCCAGGTGAAACACCTGAATATGTACAAGGGCTTGAAAGCCTAGAGGAAGGGCCGTGGAGCCACATCAGCGACAGCACGCAGGCCACCTTGGTGCCTGCAGGTCAGCCAGGATGGTCCTGGCCACGAGCGCTCTTCTGGAAGCTTTCCATTGCCCTGCCTGAGATACCCCTCCTGTCCCGGCCCCCACTCCTTTTTTTCCTTCCTCACCTCCGCCCGGAGAGATATTCCAGTGGAAGTTATGGGTGACACATCCTCTTCTTTACAGGTGGCAGCCTGGCAACTCCTGCAGAAAGTCCAGCAGAGCCCCACTCACACTGGGCCACCCACAAAGCCGTGGACCCTCACACCCTCCCACCAGCAAAGCCACGAGACTGCTGACGGGGCAGAGAATATGGACTCAGGCACAGCTGCAGGGGCTATTGCTGCCTGGAGTGCTGTTTATATTGACCTCAACCCAGGCACACCTGGGGAGGGCTTGCCGGCAGGGTCAGGCTGCCCAGGTCAGCTAATCCTCAGCCCTCAGGGAATCACATTGCAGAAAATGGACCTGGCTAAGACAGAATATTCGCCATGGAAAAGAAGCAAACAATGCCATTTGCAGCACCGTAGATGAGTCTAGAGGTAATCACGTGACTTGGAGTAAGTCAGAAAGTGAAAGACACATATCATATCATATCACTTATAGGTGTTACCTATAAATTGATACCAGGGCAGATATTTCCACGGAGAAGGGCAATCACAGATTCATTAAACAAACTTATGGTTCACCAAAGGAAAGGTGTGAGGATTGAATTCATTACGATATTGGGGTTAACAGACATATACAAACACAGTAGACGTATATAATCACCAAAGACCTACGGAGTACCAAGAGAAGACTACTCAACATTCTGTCATAACGAACATGGGAAAAGGATCCCAGGAAGAACAGACATACGTATATGTGTAAAAGAACCACCTCTTGCACACCTACAACAAGCTAAACGTTGTACTCAAACTTGCTGTAATAAAAAATAAAAAATGAAATTAAAAACACGAACAAGAATTAGTGAGAAAAACTTGAGGGGCTTTCTCCTGGTACATTCCGTTCTACATTCCAATCTAGAACGCGACTTCCATTGAGGCTCTGCTGCCCTAGTAACCAGATTTGGTAAGGGAGAACTGCTGCCACCTTGTGGCCGTTTCACACAACAGCAGCTTTAATCCCAGCGCTAATGGTCAGTGGATATTCCAAATCATTACAGGCCTGTAAATGACACCTGCCCTGAAAACAAATCCTGGGGTCATATATCGACCAAAAAATTCAAAAGACGTCCATATTTCAAAACGACAGTTTCAAGAGGCATATTTCACGCACATTAGTGTTCTGCTTCTTTTGATTTCTTTCTTTCTTTGTTAAAAAAACGGGAATGGAAAAAGGCAACCCTCAGAATGGGCGAAAACTTTCACAAACGAATCAATGGACAAAGGTTTAATCTCCAATATATATAAACAGCTCATGCAGCTTAATATTAATAAAACAAACAACCCAATACAAAAATGGGCAGAAGATCTAAATAGACGTTTCTTCAAAGAAGACACAGAGATGGCCAAGACGCACATGAAAAGCTGCTCAACATCACTAATTATTAGAGAAATGCAAATCAAAACTACAATGAGGTAAGACCTCACACCTGTTAGAATCGGCATCATCAGATAATCTACAAACAACAAATTCTGGGGAGGGTGTGGAGAAAAGGAACCCTCTTCCGCTATTGGTGGGAATGTAAATTGATACAGACACTATGGAGAACAGTATGGAGGTTCCTTTAAAAAACTAAAAAGAGAATTACCATAGGATCCAGCAATCCCACTTCTGGGCATATACCCAGAGAAAACCATAAATCACAGAGACACATTCACCACAATGTTCATTGCAGCACTATTTACAATAGCCAGGTAATGGAAGCAACCTAAATGCCCACAGACAGACGAATGGATAAAGATGTGGTACATATATAAAATGGAATATTACTCAGCCATAAAAAGGAATGAAACTGAGTCATTTGTAGAGAAGTTGATGGATCTAGAGACTGTCATACAGAGTGAAGTAAGTCAGAAAGAGGAAAACAAATATTGTATATTAATGCCTATATGTGGAACCTAGAAAAATGGTACAGATGAACTGGTTTGCAGGGCAGAAATAGAGACACAGAGGTAGAGAACAAACGTATGGACACAAAGTGGGGGAAGCCATGGGGTGGTGGTGGTGGGATGAGTTGGGAGATTGGGATTGACCTGTATACATGTCTATGCATAAAATAGATAACTAATAATAACCTAGTGTATAAAAAAATAAATAAAATTAAATTTCAAAAATTTTAAAAATAAAATGTAAAAATAAAACAGAAAAACAGTTCTTCCATTCACACTGTTGTATTTATAAGAATGAATTATTTCCATGCTTATATCTATAAATACATAAAAGAGGAATAAAATCTAACTTGAACCAAAAAAGAAAAAAACAACTGAACCTAACAGTTATACAGAGGAAAACACTACCAAGGCACTTGCTCCAGTGGTAAACAATTCTGAAATTGGTCAGAGGTGGGGAATCATCTCCCATACAGCCAGCAGCCCCACCCGCCCACGCAAGGAGCGTCCTTATTGCAAAGATGGGGGACCGTGCCGAGGCCTCTGTGAGTAAACGTGAGCTGAGCCCCAGGCCAGCTGCTGCTGAACTGTTCCCACCCTTCCCAGGTGAAACACCTGAATATGTACAAGGGCTTGAAAGCCTGGAGGAAGGGCCGTGGAGCCACACACGCGAAAGCACGCAGGCCAACTTGGTGCCTGCAGGTCAGCCAGGATGGTCCTGGCCACGATCGCTCTTGTGGAAGCTTTCCATTGCCCTGCCTGAGATACCCCTCCTGTCCCGGCCCCCACTCCTTTTTTTCCTTACTCACCTCAGCCTGGAGAGATACTCCAGTGGAAGTTATGGGTGACACATCCTCTTCTTTACAGGTGGCAGCCTGGCAACTCCTGCAGAAAGTCCAGCAGAGCCCCACTCACACCGGGCCACCCACAAAGCCGTGGACCCTCACACCCTCCCACCAGCACAGCCCCGAGACTGCTGACGGGGCAGAGAATATGGAGTCAGGCACAGCTGCAGGGGCTATTGCTGCCTGGAGTGCTGTTTATATTGACGTCAACCCAGGCACACCTGGGGAGGGCTTGCCGGCAGGGTCAGGCTGCCCAGGTCAGCTAATCCTCAGCCCTCAGGGAATCACATTGCAGAAAATGGACCTCGCTAAGACAGAATATTCGCCAAGGAAAAAAAGCACACAATGCCATTTGCAGCACCGTAGATGAGTCTAGAGGTAATCACGTGACTTGGAGTAAGTCAGAAAGTGAAAGACACATATCATATCATATCACTTATAGGTGTTACCTATAAATTGATACCAGGGCAGATATTTCCACGGAGAAGGGCAATCACAGATTCATTAAACAAACTTATGGTTCACCAAAGGAAAGGTGTGAGGATTGAATTCATTATGATATTGGGGTTAACAGACATATACAAACACAGTAGACGTATATAATCACCAAAGACCTACGGAGTACCAAGAGAAGACTACTCAACATTCTGTCATAACGAACATGGGAAAAGGATCCCAGGAAGAACAGACATATGTATATGTGTAAAAGAACCACCTCTTGCACACCTACAACAAGCTAAACGTTGTACTCAAACTTGCTGTAATAAAAAATAAAAAATGAAATTAAAAACACGAACAAGAATTAGTGAGAAAAACTTGAGGGGCTTTCTCCTGGTACATTCCGTTCTACATTCCAATCTAGAACGCGACTTCCATTGAGGCTCTGCTGCCCTAGTAACCAGATTTGGTAAGGGAGAACTGCTGCCACCTTGTGGCCGTTTCACACAACAGCAGCTTTAATCCCAGCGCTAATGGTCAGTGGATATTCCAAATCATTACAGGCCTGTAAATGACACCTGCCCTGAAAACAAATCCTGGGGTCATATATCGACCAAAAAATTCAAAAGACGTCCATATTTCAAAACGACAGTTTCAAGAGGCATATTTCACGCACATTAGTGTTCTGCTTCTTTTGATTTCTTTCTTTCTTTGTTAAAAAAACGGGAATGGAAAAAGGCAACCCTCAGAATGGGCGAAAACTTTCACAAACGAATCAATGGACAAAGGTTTAATCTCCAATATATATAAACAGCTCATGCAGCTTAATATTAATAAAACAAACAACCCAATACAAAAATGGGCAGAAGATCTAAATAGACGTTTCTTCAAAGAAGACACAGAGATGGCCAAGACGCACATGAAAAGCTGCTCAACATCACTAATTATTAGAGAAATGCAAATCAAAACTACAATGAGGTAAGACCTCACACCTGTTAGAATCGGCATCATCAGATAATCTACAAACAACAAATTCTGGGGAGGGTGTGGAGAAAAGGAACCCTCTTCCGCTATTGGTGGGAATGTAAATTGATACAGACACTATGGAGAACAGTATGGAGGTTCCTTTAAAAAACTAAAAAGAGAATTACCATAGGATCCAGCAATCCCACTTCTGGGCATATACCCAGAGAAAACCATAAATCACAGAGACACATTCACCACAATGTTCATTGCAGCACTATTTACAATAGCCAGGTAATGGAAGCAACCTAAATGCCCACAGACAGACGAATGGTTAAAGATGTGGTACATATATAAAATGGAATATTACTCAGCCATAAAAAGGAATGAAACTGAGTCATTTGTAGAGAAGTTGATGGATCTAGAGACTGTCATACAGAGTGAAGTAAGTCAGAAAGAGGAAAACAAATATTGTATATTAATGCCTATATGTGGAACCTAGAAAAATGGTACAGATGAACTGGTTTGCAGGGCAGAAATAGAGACACAGAGGTAGAGAACAAACGTATGGACACAAAGTGGGGGAAGCCATGGGGTGGTGGTGGTGGGATGAGTTGGGAGATTGGGATTGACCTGTATACATGTCTATGTATAAAATAGATAACTAATAATAACCTAGTGTATAAAAAAATAAATAAAATTAAATTTCAAAAATTTTAAAAATAAAATGTAAAAATAAAACAGAAAAAAAGTTCTTCCATTCACACTGATGTATTTATAAGAATGAATTATTTCCATGCTTATATCTATAAATACATAAAAGAGGAATAAAATCTAACTTGAACCAAAAAAGAAAAAAACAACTGAACCTAACAGTTATACAGAGGAAAACACTACCAAGGCACTTGCTCCAGTGGTAAACAATTCTGAAATTGGTCAGAGGTGGGGAATCATCTCCCATACAGCCAGCAGCCCCACCCGCCCATGCAAGGAGCGTCCTTATTGCAAAGCTGGGGGACCGTGCCGAGGCCTCTGTGAGTAAACGTGAGCTGAGCCCCAGGCCAGCTGCTGCTGAACTGTTCCCACCCTTCCCAGGTGAAACACCTGAATATGTACAAGGGCTTGAAAGCCTAGAGGAAGGGCCGTGGAGCCACACACGCGAAAGCACGCAGGCCAACTTGGTGCCTGCAGGTCAGCCAGGATGGTTCTGGCCACGAGCGCTCTTGTGGAAGCTTTCCATTGCCCTGCCTGAGATACCCCTCCTGTCCCGGCCCCCACTCCTTTTTTTCCTTACTCACCTCAGCCCGGAGAGATACTCCAGTGGAAGTTACGGGTGACACATCCTCTTCTTTACAGGTGGCAGCCTGGCAACTCCTGCAGAAAGTCCAGCAGAGCCCCACTCACACCGGGCCACCCACAAAGCCGTGGACCCTCACACCCTCCCACCAGCACAGCCCCGAGACTGCTGACGGGGCAGAGAATATGGAGTCAGGCACAGCTGCAGGGGCTATTGCTGCCTGGAGTGCTGTTTATATTGACGTCAACCCAGGCACACCTGGGGAGGGCTTGCCGGCAGGGTCAGGCTGCCCAGGTCAGCTAATCCTCAGCCCTCAGGGAATCACATTGCAGAAAATGGACCTCGCTAAGACAGAATATTCGCCAAGGAAAAAAATCACACAATGCCATTTGCAGCACCGTAGATGAGTCTAGAGGTAATCACGTGACTTGGAGTAAGTCAGAAAGTGAAAGACACATATCATATCATATCACTTATAGGTGTTACCTATAAATTGATACCAGGGCAGATATTTCCACGGAGAAGGGCAATCACAGATTCATTAAACAAACTTATGGTTCACCAAAGGAAAGGTGTGAGGATTGAATTCATTATGATATTGGGGTTAACAGACATATACAAACACAGTAGACGTATATAATCACCAAAGACCTACGGAGTACCAAGAGAAGACTACTCAACATTCTGTCATACGAACATGGGAAAAGGATCCCAGGAAGAACAGACATATGTATATGTGTAAAAGAACCACCTCTTGCACACCTACAACAAGCTAAACGTTGTACTCAAACTTGCTGTAATAAAAAATAAAAAATTAAATTAGAAACACGAACAAGAAGTAGTGAGACAAACTTGACGGGCTTTCTCCTGGCACATTCCGTTCTACATTCCAATCTAGAACGCGACTTCCATTGAGGCTCTGCTGCCCTAGTAACCAGATTTGGTAAGGGAGAACTGCTGCCACCTTGTGGCCGATTCACACAACAGCAGCTTTAATCCCAGCGCTAATGGTCAGTGGATATTCCAAATCATTACAGGCCTGTAAATGACACCTGCCCTGAAAACAAATCCTGGGGTCATATATCGACCAAAAAATTCAAAAGACGTCCATATTTCAAAACGACAGTTTCAAGAGGCATATTTCACGCACATTAGTGTTCTGCTTCTTTTGATGTCTTTCTTTCTTTCTTAAAAAAACGGAAAAGGAAAAAGGCAACCCTCAGAATGGGCGAAAACTTTCACAAACGAATCAATGGACAAAGGTTTAATCTCCAATATATATAAACAGCTCATGCAGCTTAATATTAATAAAACAAACAACCCAATACAAAAATGGGCAGAAGATCTAAATAGACGTTTCTTCAAAGAAGACACAGAGATGGCCAAGACGCACATGAAAAGCTGCTCAACATCACTAATTATTAGAGAAATGCAAATCAAAACTACAATGAGATAAGACCTCACACCTGTTAGAATCGGCATCATCAGATAATCTACAAACAACAAATTCTGGGGAGGGTGTGGAGAAAAGGAACCCTCTTCCGCTATTGGTGGGAATGTAAATTGATACAGTCACTATGGAGAACAGTATGGAGGTTCCTTTAAAAATCTAAAAAGAGAATTACCATAGGATCCAGCAATCCCACTTCTGGGCATATACCCAGAGAAAACCATAAATCACAGAGACACATTCACCACAATGTTCATTGCAGCACTATTTACAAGAGCCAGGTAATAGAAGCAACCTAAATGCCCACAGACAGACGAATGGATAAAGATGTGGTACATATATAAAATGGAATATTACTCAGCCATAAAAAGGAATGAAACTGAGTCATTTGTAGAGAAGTTGATGGATCTAGAGACTGTCATACAGAGTGAAGTAAGTCAGAAAGAGAAAAAAAATATTGTATATTAATGCCTATATGTGGAACCTAGAAAAATGCTACAGATGAACTGGTTTGCAGGGCAGAAATAGAGACACAGAGGTAGAGAACAAACGTATGGACACAAAGTGGGGGAAGCCATGGGGTGGTGGTGGTGGGATGAGTTGGGAGATTGGGATTGACCTGTATACATGTCTATGCATAAAATAGATAACTAATAATAACCTAGTGTATAAAAAAATAAATAAAATTAAATTTCAAAATTTTTAAAAATAAAATGTAAAAATAAAACAGAAAAAAAGTTCTTCCATTCACACTGATGTATTCATAAGAATGAATTATTTCCATGCTTATATCTATAAATACATAAAAGAAGAATAAAATCTAACTTGAACCAAAAAAGAAAAAAAAAAAAACTGAACCTAACAGTTATACAGAGGAAAACACTACCAAGGCACTTGCTCCAGTGGTAAACAATTCTGAAATTGGTCAGAGGTGGGGAATCATCTCCCATACATCCAGCAGCCCCACCCGCCCACGCAAGGAGCGTCCTTATTGCAAAGCTGGGGGACCATGCCGAGGCCTCTGTGAGTAAACGTGAGCTGAGCCCCAGGCCAGCTGCAGCTGAACTGTTCCCACCCTTCCCAGGTGAAACACCTGAATATGTACAAGGGCTTGAAGGCCTAGAGGAAGGGCCGTGGGGCCACACCAGCGAAAGCACGCAGGCCAACTTAGTGCCTGCAGGTCAGCCAGGATGGTCCTGGCCACGGGCGCTCTTCTGGAAGCTTTCCATTGCCCTGCCTGAGATACCCCTCCTGTCCCGGCCCCCACTCCTTGTTTTCCATACTCACCTCAGCCCGGAGAGATACTCCAGTGGAAGTTACGGGTGACACATCCTCTTCTTTACAGGTGGCAGCCTGGCAACTCCTGCAGAAAGTCCAGCAGAGCCCCACTCACACCGGGCCACCCACAAAGCCGTGGACCCTCACACCCTCCCACCAGCACAGCCCCGAGACTGCTGACGGGGCAGAGAATATGGAGTCAGGCACAGCTGCAGGGGCTATTGCTGCATGGAGTGCTGTTTAGATTGACCTCAACACAGGCACACCTGGGGAGGGCTTGCCGGCAGGGTCAGGCTGCCCAGGTCAGCTAATCCTCAGCCCTCAGGGAATCACATTGCAGAAAATGGACCTCACTAAGACAGAATATTAGCCAAGGAAAAAAAGCACACAATGCCATTTGTAGCTCCGTAGATGAGTCTAGAGGTAATCACGTGACTTGGAGTAAGTCAGAAAGTGAAAGACACATATCATATCATATCACTTATAGGTGTTACCTATAAATTGATACCAGGGCAGATATTTCCACGGAGAAGGGCAATCACAGATTCATTAAACAAACTTATGGTTCACCAAAGGAAAGGTGTGAGGATTGAATTCATTATGATATTGGGGTTAACAGACATATACAAACACAGTAGACGTATATAATCACCAAAGACCTACGGATTACCAAGAGAAGACTACTCAACATTCTGTCATAACGAACATGGGAAAAGGATCCCATGAAGAACAGACATATGAATATGTGTAAAAGAACCACCTCTTGCACACCTACAACAAGCTAAACGTTGTACTCAAACTTGCTGTAATAAAAAATAAAAAAATTAAATTAAAAACACGAACAAGAATTAGTGAGACAAACTTGACGGGCTTTCTCCTGGCACATTCCGTTCTACATTCCAATCTAGAACGCGACTTCCATTGAGGCTCTGCTGCCCTAGTAACCAGATTTGGTAAGGGAGAACTGCTGCCACCTTGTGGCCGTTTCACACAACAGCAGCTTTAATCCCAGCGCTAATGGTCAGTGGATATTCCAAATCATTACAGGCCTGTAAATGACACCTGCCCTGAAAACAAATCCTGGGGTCATATATCGACCAAAAAATTCAAAAGACGTCCATATTTCAAAACGACAGTTTCAAGAGGCATATTTCACGCACATTAGTGTTCTGCTTCTTTTGATTTCTTTCTTTCTTTGTTAAAAAAACGGGAATGGAAAAAGGCAACCCTCAGAATGGGCGAAAACGTTCACAAACGAATCAATGGACAAAGGTTTAATCCCCAATATATATAAACAGCTCATGCAGCTTAATATTAATAAAACAAACAACCCAATACAAAAATGGGCAGAAGATCTAAATAGACGTTTCTTCAAAGAAGACACAGAGATGGCCAAGACGCACATGAAAAGCTGCTCAACATCACTAATTATTAGAGAAATGCAAATCAAAACTACAATGAGGTAAGACCTCACACCTGTTAGAATCGGCATCATCAGATAATCTAAAAACAACAAATTCTGAGGAGGGTGTGGACAAAAGGAACCCTCTTCCGCTATTGGTGGGAATGTAAATTGATACAGTCACTATGGAGAACAGTATGGAGGTTCCGTTAAAAAACTAAAAAGAGAATTACAATAGGATCCAGCAATCCCACTTCTGGGCATATACCCAGAGAAAACCATAAATTACAAAGACACATTCACCACAATGTTCATTGCAGCACTATTTACAATAGCCAGGTAATGGAAGCAACCTAAATGCCCACAGACAGACGAATGGATAAAGATGTGGTACATATATAAAATGGAATATTACTCAGCCATAAAAAGGAATGAAACAGGGTCAAATTTAGAGAAGTTGATGGCTCTAGAGACTGTCATACAGAGTGAAGTAAGTCAGAAAGAGAAAAACAAATATTGTATATTAATGCCTATATGTGGAACCTAGAAAAATGGTACAGATGAACTGGTTTGCAGGGCAGAAATAGAGACACAGAGGTAGAGAACAAACGTATGGACACAAAGTGGGGGAAGAAATGGGGTGGTGGTGGTGGGATGAGTTGGGATATTGGGATTGACCTGTATACATGTCTATGCATAAAATAGATAACTAATAATAACCTACTGTATAAAAAAATAAATAAAATTAAATTTCAAAAATTTTAAAAATAAAATGTAAAAATAAAACAGAAAAAAAGTTCTTCCATTCACACTGATGTATTTATAAGAATGAATTATTTCCATGCTTATATCTATAAATACATAAAAGAGGAATAAAGTCTAACTTGAACCAAAAAAGAAAAAAAAAACTGAACCTAACAGTTATACAGAGGAAAACACTACCAAGGCACTTGCTCCAGTGGTAAACAATTCTGAAATTGGTCAGAGGTGGGGAATCATCTCCCATACAGCCAGCAGCCCCACCCGCCCATGCAAGGAGCGTCCTTATTGCAAAGCTGGGGGACCGTGCCAAGGCCTCTGTGAGTAAACATGAGCTGAGCCCCAGGCCAGCTGCTGCTGAACTGTTCCCACCCTTCCCAGCTGAAACACCTGAATATGTACAAGGGCTTGAAAGCCTAGAGGAAGGGCCGTGGAGCCACACCAGCGACAGCACGCAGGCCACCTTGGTGCCTGCAGGTCAGCCAGGATGGTCCTGGCCACGGGCGCTCTTCTGGAAGCTTTCCATTGCCCTGCCTGAGATACCCCTCCTGTCCCGGCCCCCACTCCTTTTTTTCCTTCCTCACCTCAGCCCGGAGAGATATTCCTGTGGAAGTTATGGGTGACACATCCTCTTCTTTACAGGTGGCAGGCTGGCAACTCCTGCAGAAAGTCCAGCAGAGACCCACTCACACCGGGCCACCCACAAAGCCGTGGACCCTCACACCCTCCCACCAGCACAAACCCGAGACTGCTGACGGGGCAGAGAATATGGAGTCAGGCACAGCTGCAGGGGCTATTGCTGCCTGGAGTGCTGTTTATATTGACCTCAACCCAGGCACACCTGGGGAGGGCTTGCCGGCAGGGTCAGGCTGCACAGGTCAGCTAATCCTCAGCCCTCAGGGAATCACATTGCAGAAAATGGACCTGGCTAAGAGAGAATATTCGCCAAGGAAAAGAAGCACACAATGCCATTTGCAGCACCGTAGATGAGTCTAGAGGTAATCACGTGACTTGGAGTAAGTCAGAAAGTGAAAGACACATATCATATCATATCACTTATAGGTGTTACCTATAAATTGATACCAGGGCAGATAGTTCCACGGAGAAGGGCAATCACAGATTCAGTAAACAAACTTATGGTTCACCAAAGGAAAGGTGTGAGGATTGAATTCATTACGATATTGGGGTTAACAGACATATACAAACACAGTAGACGTATATAATCACCAAAGACCTCCAGAGTACCAAGAGAAGACTACTCAACATTCTGTCATAACGTACATGGGAAAAGGATCCCAGGAAGAACAGACATATGTATATGTGTAAAAGAACCACCTCTTGCACACCTACAACAAGCTAAACGTTGTACTCAAACTTGCTGTAATAAAAAATAAAAAATTAAATTAGAAACACGAACAAGAAGTAGTGAGAAAAACATGAGGGTCTTTCTCCTGGCACATTCCGTTCTACATTCCAATCTAGAACGCGACATCCATTGAGGCTCTGCTGCCCTAGTAACCAGATTTGGTAAGGGAGAACTGCTGCCACCTTGTGGCCGTTTCACACAACAGCAGCTTTAATCCCAGCGCTAATGGTCAGTGGATATTCCAAATCATTACAGGCCTGTAAATGACACCTGCCCTGAAAACAAATCCTGGGATCATATATCGACCAAAAAATTCAAAAGACGTCCATATTTCAAAACGACAGTTTCAAGAGGCATATTTCACGCACATTAGTGTTCTGATTCTTTTGCTTTCTTTCTTTGTTAAAAAATGGGAATGGAAAAAGGTAACCCTCAGAAGGGGCGAAAACGTTCCCAAACGAATCAATGGACAAAGGTTTAATCTCCAATATATATAAACAGCTCATGCAGCTTAATAGTAATACAACAAACAACCCAATACAAAAAAGGGCAGAAGATCTAAATAGACGTTTCTTCAAAGAAGACACAGAGATGGCCAAGACGCACATGAAAAGCTGCTCAACATCACTAATTATTAGAGAAATGCAAATCAAAACTACCATGAGGTAAGACGTCACACCTGTTAGAATCGGCATCATCAGATAATCTACAAACAACAATTTCTGGGGAGGGTGTGGAGAAAAGGAACCCTCTTCCGCTATTGGTGGGAATGTAAATTGATACAGTCACTATGGAGAACAGTATGGAGGTTCCTTTAAAAATCTAAAAAGAGAATTACCATAGGATCCAGCAATCCCACTTCTGGGCATATACCCAGAGAAAACTATAAATCACAGAGACACATTCACCACAATGTTCATTGCAGCACTATTTACAATAGCCAGGTAATTGAAGCAACCTAAATGCCCACAGACAGACGAATGGATAAAGATGTGGTACATATATAAAATGGAATATTACTCAGCCATAAAAAGGAATGAAACTGAGTCATTTGTAGAGAAGTTGATGGATCTAGAGACTGTCATACAGAGTGAAGTAAGTCAGAAATAGAAAAAAATATTTTATATTAATGCCTATATGAGGAACCTAGAAAAATGCTACAGATGAACTGGTTTGCAGGGCAGAAATAGAGACACAGAGTTAGAGAACAAACGTATCGACACAAAGTGGGGGAAGCCATGGGGTGGTGGTGGTGGAATGAGTTGGGAGATTGGTATTGACCTGTATACATGTCTATGCATAAAATAGATAACTAATAATAACCTAGTGTATAAAAAAATAAATAAAATTAAATTTCAAAATTTTTAAAAATAAAATGTAAAAATAAAACAGAAAAAAAGTTCTTCCATTCACACTGATGTATTTATAAGAATGAATTATTTCCATGCTTATATCTATAAATACATAAAAGAGGAATAAAATCTAACTTGAACCAAAAAAGAAAAAAAAATACTGAACCTAACAGTTATACAGAGGAAAACACTACCAAGGCACTTGCTCCAGTGGTAAACAATTCTGAAATTGGTCAGAGGTGGGGAATCATCTCCCACACAGCCAGCAGCCCCACCCACCCACGCAAGGAGCGTCCTTATTGCAAAGCTGGGGGACCGTGCCGAGGCCTCTGTGAGTAAACGTGAGCTGAGCCCCAGGCCTGCTGCTGCTGAACTGTTCCCACCCTTCCCAGGTGAAACACCTGAATATGTACAAGGGCTTGAAAGCCTAGAGGAAGGGCCGTGGAGCCACACCAGCGACAGCACGCAGGCCAACTTGGTGCCTGCAGGTCAGCCAGGATGGTCCTGGGCATGGGCGCTCTTCTGGAAGCTTTCCATTGCCCTGCCTGAGATACCCCTCCTGTCCCGGCCCCCACTCCTTTTTTTCCTTCCTCACCTCAGTCCGGAGAGATACTCCAGTGGAAGTTATGGGTGACACATCCTCTTCTTTACAGGTGGCAGCCTGGCAACTCCTGCAGAAAGTCCAGCAGAGCCCCACTCACACCGGGCCACCCACAAAGCCGTGGACCCTCACACCCTCCCACCAGCACAGCCCCGAGACTGCTGACGGGGCAGAGAATATGGACTCAGGCACAGCTGCAGGGGCTATTGCTGCCTGGAGTGCTGTTTATATTGACCTCAACCCAGGCACACCTGGGGAGGGCTTGCCGGCAGGGTCAGGATGCCCAGGTCAGCTAATCCTCAGCCCTCAGGGAATCACATTGCAGAAAATGGACCTCGCTAAGACAGAATATTCGCCAAGGAAAAAAAGCACACAATGCCATTTGCAGCACCGTAGATGAGTCTAGAGGTAATCACGTGACTTGGAGTAAGTCAGAAAGTGAAAGACACATATCATATCATATCACTTATAGGTGTTACCTATAAATTGATACCAGGGCAGATATTTCCACGTAGAAGGGCAATCACAGATTCATTAAACAAACTTATGGTTCACCAAAGGAAAGGTGTGAGGATTGAATTCATTATGATATTGGGGTTAACAGACATATACAAACAGAGTAGACGTATATAATCACCAAAGACCTACGGAGTACCAAGAGTAGACTACTAAACATTCTGTCATAACGAACATGGGAAAAGGATCCCAGGAAGAACAGACATATGTATATGTGTAAAAGAACCACCTCTTGCACACCTACAACAAGCTAAACGTTGTACTCAAACTTGCTGTAATAAAAAATAAAAAATGAAATTAAAAACACGAACAAGAATTAGTGAGAAAAACTTGAGGGGCTTTCTCCTGGTACATTCCGTTCTACATTCCAATCTAGAACGCGACTTCCATTGAGGCTCTGCTGCCCTAGTAACCAGATTTGGTAAGGGAGAACTGCTGCCACCTTGTGGCCGTTTCACACAACAGCAGCTTTAATCCCAGCGCTAATGGTCAGTGGATATTCCAAATCATTACAGGCCTGTAAATGACACCTGCCCTGAAAACAAATCCTGGGGTCATATATCGACCAAAAAATTCAAAAGACGTCCATATTTCAAAACGACAGTTTCAAGAGGCATATTTCACGCACATTAGTGTTCTGCTTCTTTTGATTTCTTTCTTTCTTTGTTAAAAAAACGGGAATGGAAAAAGGCAACCCTCAGAATGGGCGAAAACTTTCACAAACGAATCAATGGACAAAGGTTTAATCTCCAATATATATAAACAGCTCATGCAGCTTAATAGTAATACAACAAACAACCCAATACAAAAATGGGAGGAAGATCTAAATAGACGTTTCTTCAAAGAAGACACAGAGATGGCCAAGACGCACATGAAAAGCTGCTCAACATCACTAATTATTAGAGAAATGCAAATCAAAACTACAATGAGGTAAGACCTCACACCTGTTAGAATCGGCATCATCAGATAATCTACAAACAACAAATTCTGGTGATGGTGTGGACAAAAGGAACCCTCTTCCGCTATTGGTGGGAATGTAAATTGATACAGTCACTATGGAGAACAGTATGGAGGTTCCTTTAAAAAACTAAAAACAGAATTACAATAGGATCCAGCAATCCCACTTCTGGGCATATACCCAGAGAAAACCATAAATCACAAAGACACATTCACCACAATGTTCATTGCAGCAATATTTCCAATAGCCAGGTAATGGAAGCAACCTAAATGCCCACAGACAGACGAATGGATAAAGATGTGGTACATATATAAAATGGAATATTACTCAGCCATAAAAAGGAATGAAACTGGGTCATTTGTAGAGAAGTTGATGGATCTAGAGACTGTCATACAGAGTGAAGTCAGTCAGAAAGAGAAAAACAAATATTGTATATTAATGCCTATATGTGGAACCTAGAAAAATGGTACAGATGAACTGGTTTGCAGGGCAGAAATACAGACACAGAGGTAGAGAACAAACGTATGGACACAAAGTGGGGGAAGCCATGGGGTGGTGGTGGTGGGATGAGTTGGGAGATTGGGATTGACCTGTATACATGTCTATGCATAAAATAGATAACTAATAATAACCTACTGTATAAAATAAATAAATAAAATTAAATTTCAAAAATTTTATAAATAAAATGTAAAAATAAAACAGAAAAAATGTTCTTCCATTCACACTGATGTATTTATAAGAATGAATTATTTCCATGCTTATATCCATAAATACATAAAAGAGGAATAAAATCTAACTTGAACAAAAAAAGAAAAAATAAAAACTGAACCTAACAGTTATACAGAGGAAAACACTACCAAGGCACTTGCTCCAGTGGTAAACAATTCTGAAATTGGTCAGAGGTGGGGAATCATCTCCCATAGAGCCAGCAGCCCCGCCCGCCCATGCAAGGAGCGTCCTTATTGCAAAGCTGGGGGACCGTGCCGAGGCCTCTGTGAGTAAACATGAGCTGAGCCCCAGGCCAGCT